>NC_142570.1:11929772-12232803 GCF_041283825.1 Pyrus communis | reverse complement strand
AGTGAATGATTTTAGACTCAAGCAGTAGGCAAGAGAATTCAAGTGTATAAATTACAGTATCGTAAATAAACCCTAGATGGGTGTATTTATGTTGTGTGGAGAGCGACCTTTTTAGGATAGAATCCTCGTTCTAAACTAGGAAATCCTAGAGGATATCTAGTAAGCAAATATTGCATCCTTTTAGGAGTTATGTATACTTGTGGTGCGCGCCTATCCCTAGGTTGTTGGGATTGCAAGACTTATAAGATCTGATTCTGTCCATATCAGAATTAGATCGCATGTCTTGCATAACAAGCATAGCCATCCAACGAAGTTGCTAGGACTCTGCCTAATACCCTGGAGTAGAGTGATGGTGACACACTACTCCGTCTGATACAGCTTCGCTCAGAGTTAATGAGTTCATGGCCAGACTTCTAAGGTAGAGCATTTGGATCAGCCTTACTCTGACCCTGCAAAATCATGGTTCCACAATTGCCTCTAACTATCCGTCTAAGAGACAACCTATTCTCATTGAGGATGGATTGTTATCCAAGGACCATGCCTTTTAGAGTAAGCTGGAATACATATTGTTTAGTCTTCATAAATGTGAGGTGGAAGCATTTTGGATTCGGATGTGTACCTTCGTGTAGCGTGCCATAAAGTTCATAATGATAAAGTGTTGTGTCTGATGCTTACAGATGACAAACGAGAAATATTCTCTAATATTGTTTGTTTATCCCAGCCGTCAGATCGATTGATCTCAAGGTAAGTCGATTTGAATTTGACAGTTTGAAGATTCCATCAAATGACGTTTATGTATTCTTAGATCATACTTCTTCACTTTAGCACAAATTTCTAGGTCACTCATTGTCGAAAAAAGGCACCAAGCTTTTATCCATACCCATTTCAAAATCCTTTCTTCCCTTTAAATCTTTTCTCATGGTGCATTCGAGCAAGAAATTCAAATCGATTAAGGTTTCTCCCTATAACATTCCTTTGACGAGAGTTCATAGTCAAGAAGAAAGTGAATATTTCATTGAAGAGCATCGTGACATTTTGAATGATTGCAATGTCTAGTAGGAACCTAGCCATGACATTTGCGTTAATTTACAGCCATCATCAGATCCCTGTCGTCCATATACTAGATTTTACCTTTACTTAATAGACCTGGGCCTTCGTTTTTCTTTCTTTTCTTTTATAAAATGCATTTTGATGTGCTATGACATAACCATTTGCAACCTTTCCCTTTTTGCCTTTAGGCTTCTTACTTGCTTGAAGTTACTGAATTAGTGGTTCGGGGCTAAGTTAGATATCCTGAGTTTAGAATGTTGCTCAACATCAGACGAGTTTGGATAACCATTACTATTTTGCGGCCATAGCTAGTCTCGCTTGGGAGACATACATCCAGGACATTATTTACCACGATAAAGATTGGTAGAACAATATACTAGTTGTTGGGAATGAGACATTAGCGAACTCCGAATCTGGTCCTGTCCTTCAACTGACCTAGATTTGAAAGATGATTTGCCTAACCTCGGCGTATGTCGTCCAGACTTAATTCGATGGGCAATGCAGATTTCGACTGTTTACCACAACTGGAAGTAGCTCATTTCCCTAAAGCGCTTCAGCAACCATGGGAAAGACATAAACATCTTCCACTATTTGAGATTCTCTATAAAGGAGGCGGGATGGGTTAATGCACATAATGCCCATAGAAAGACTCATTCCTTCAAATCAGTAGCAACCCTATCGTCTATTCAAAATAAGAAAAAACGCCGTGATAATTCTCATTCTTATTCATATGGTGCCACCCTTCACCCTCAACTATTGATTAGGGACACTCAATTTGAAAGTCTCGGGGAAGAAGAGGAACCCTATTCGAAGAAAGAGGCACGTTGCAGCTTTACCACCATCAACTTTTAGTAAACCTACCCCATTATCCACAACAAATGAGCTGCCCACTTCGTCTCCTCTGCCTTTACCTATGGTACTACTCCAATCGTTAGAGCCGAAACCCCACTTTCCTTCTTTGGTTTCTTCATCAAGTTTTCCACCCATATTGAGTGAAGTTATTACTCCTTATGTTGCCTGAAACTCAACTTCTGCTCCTCTGTTGCAAGTGCCTGTAGATGGCCTTTCCGGAAAGATGACTAATTTGCACTTACTTCTAGCTAGGAAGGAAGCCTGTCACTTTTTGCAAACTTTTGTCATAATACCAAGCTTTTTCTATCATTCTTTCTTTGCTCGGGGGAAATCTTAATCCGATAAATTTCTCTAAAGTAAATGAACTTTATCTAAGAAATAAGTGGCAGAGCAGAATATAAGTAAGTTTGTGGGCCCTGGACAGAGCTCATTAGTCCTCTTTGGCAATGTTGGTTTGGGAAAACGTTGCCTCCCAAACTTAATATTCATAAAGTATTCATATCGCAATACCCGAAATACTAGCTTACTCTGGTACCAAGAATTATACATTAAACCCATAAGAAAACTATAGCTCTTGCACTTATTGAAACACATTCATCGGATATAAGAGTTCTAAATTGTACCTAATAACATCGTACAAGTGGAAGTTGGTTTCTTCGCGCTTTGCCCCACTTCTTGGGCAATGACTTCAATACTTGCAACGTGGTGCCAGAAAGAGTTTCCCTAAGTCCGGATTGCTTGTTCATTTCTAGTGAACTTAAGCAAAAGTTCTTTGGAAACATGGTCATCAACATATGGGTCAGAAGCACTTTTTGAATCCTTTTGTTAAGCCTAAAGTGTTTCCGATCGGACTACCCTAGCTAGTTTGACCAAGGCACTTCTGCGTATAGGTGCTCCATTGGAAAAAAAAAAAATTCTTTTGGGGATTGCCTACGCTATATGCCCTCTTTCAAACCTGTTGACATAAGATGTCACATAACATACTTAATTTAGCATGCTAGTTTGCGATAGAAGTAGTCGTACTTGGGGTAAGAGTTCAGAGCCACCCTTTGATAAGTTTTGGATCGCTTTTTTGACTATTCCCTTGAATTGTGTAAAACTTGGGTTTGAATGTCAGAACCCACAACCTTGCTAGTTGTATAAACTTTCCGAAGGCCACATGATGCATTGCTAAATGCACTATATGCCTGTGCCAATATCCCACCAATCGTTATCGCGCTTATTATGATTCGAGTCTCCTAATCTGTTAACCGTTCTAGACAAACTGGGCTAAAGGAGGCTCCTTTGACAGTGTAACTTTAAACATTTTTAGACTTGCATTTGTACGAAGTTTTCAAAGTTTGGCTCTATTTTTGAACAAGTAGGGCACTCCTTGCACCACCAGAAAAACAAAGAAAGAATACGTATTTAAGAAAAATAGATGCTTTTTATTCATAATCAAAGTAAAATCGATAACAAACGAATAACTTGAATGGGGACATCTGTCCCTAGTGAGCCTTCATTGGCTCCGTCCATGATCACTGTAAGCATGTAAATCCAAACCAAGAAGAAGAAGAAGATATAAATATACTTCAAAAGTCTAAACCCTAAGAAGAAGATATAAATATACTTCAGAAGTCTAAACCCTAAATCTAGCTGACAACCTTAACATAACTGCCAATCTAATCTCATGCCACATCGCACTCTATAGAACCTTTAATTTCATTACTACCAAAACTGACATGTTTATCCTTTGAGTCCCGAATTTCTTGTTTTTCATTTAGGTCCCGAGGTTCTCTTTAATATTTTGGCAGAAGATATATATGTTTCAATTAGATTATAATAAATTCTAACTTTTAACAAAATATATATATATATATATATATATACTGATTTGTTTGTCCGCTCTCTAATAGAGATGAACTCTTATCATTGTATCATGTGGAACTCACATATAGTATTAGAGTCTTTTATTTTGGTCTCTAGATAATACTAGACCTAGCATTTGTGTCATGTTTCTCGTGTTCGTGTCATGCCTGATAACTTAACGGGTCAAGTCGTGTAATACTCATTAAAGTAAACGGGTAATATGACCCGACCCGAAATCAACCAGTTAATATCACAGATAATATGACCCGACCCGTTACCCGTTAAGAAAAATATATTTTAAACCAATAAAAATGAAAATGAAAAACATAATTTGACCCAAAAAAATGTAAAACATAATACTAAATTAGTATATATATACTAAATTTCAGAGTTGACCCCTTCATGAAAGTTGTAAAACTTTTCATCACGAGTGATTACATTTTTCACACTTCTACAATAATTATTATTAATTTTATTAATTTTGCACTCAAATAAAAAAACATTGTTCATAGATTTGGAGGGTTTTAAAAATCTAAATGGCTATGTAACAGTCATCTAAGCGTTGAGGATTCAATTATGAACGTTTATTATGCTTTCACATCTTTTAGACTTATACATTAATGATTATGAATTTTGTTTATTTTGAACTCCCTTAAAAATATTATTCATGAGAGTTTGTATGCTTTTAAAAATTCAAACGATCATATACGCATCCTCAAAACATAGAGGATGCGACTACGAGCATTTGCATTTTTTTTTTTCATATTTGTTGCACATGTAAATTAATTATTATAATTTTTTTAATGTGTTTGGTATTTTTAAATTACTTGTTATTTTTATTTTTAATGCGTTGTATGATTTTTAATCTCAGTCTTTGCCTATAATATACTATAAAAATACATAAATAAATAAAATTTAAATTTTAAAATTTATATAGAATAATAATTAATAAACAATATATAAATATTCATTATATCTATTGTATTTTATAGTAAGTTTGTTTAGTAGTTTAAAAAAAATTAAAATCATCAAAATAACTTTTTTCTTATCGTGTCGAAACAGGTTACCCGCTTGTCACTCTCGTGTAAACCTATTATTAACGGGTTATTATGGTGTGACCCGATAATGACCCGATTAATTATTGTGTTGACCTGAAACCCGTTATTTTCGTGTCGTGTTAACGGGTCGTGTACGAAATTGCCAGATCAAGATAATACCACCCTTTAACCATACATTTGGCAAGAAAAAATCCCTTGAAAAAAGATTGAAAGTTAAATCTTTCATAATTGTCAAATCGAGATATCAGATGGTAACGAACCTGCTGAAGTGCTAAGTGATAGTTTATGTGCCATAATCGTCACTCAAAATTCAGAGACTTCTCTTAATTTTCTAAAAAAATGTTTCTTTAGATTACGGACTGTTGACTAGACTGAATATAAATATCAGGTAAAAGTCCAAAAAACCCACCCAGGTATCCCCAGGATTGCAATTACGTTCTAGAAAATCATTATCGATTAGTATTCATTAGAATCATATAGCTGTGAATAATTGTCTGCCGGCATATGTAATGGCCTCGATGATTCTAATTGCCCTGTTGGGTATCTATGTATACTTTGAACAAGTATAAGTTGTCAAGTTCGGCCTAATTAGTACTTTCCCTGTCATCTCAGAAAGCAAGAAATTATTTTTTTTGGATCAATGTGAAATGGACCATTAGATTTTTCTTTGCATGTGATTACAGGATTAAGATGGTCTTTGTATGAAATTTGAGTCATGGGAGCCCATAGAAAACCTCTTTGTCTCCACCAGCCTTGACAGCAACTGGATACAAAATAGAGTACCATACACAAATTAACCATGCTTTATTATCCATCTTTAAAAAGACAAAAAGGATTAAAAGAATTATTATACAAACATCTTTGTATAACATTACATATTACATAATGACATTGTTATTACTAAAAAAAAAGTTTATTTTCACACCGTGGACTATCTATTACACTGTTAATAAAGCGATTATGTTTGAACACCTCGCATTACAGAATCATAAGTGCAAAGTAATATCGATTAATTGAAGAAACAAAGAGTACCAATACCATTAAAAATAAAAGCACAACACAGACGAAGCCAATTATTATTTTTCTCTTCTCTAATATTTTAGCTAGCACTCCATAATAAATTCTAAAATTTGTTTAGTAGCTTGTTTCAACATATAATAACTTTTTTTTTCTGACATAATTAATCAGTTCAAAAGTTTAGTCCCGAGTTGTAAGATCCCACATCGTCCAGGGGAGTGATCCTTATATGCATATTCTCATCCCTACCTAGCACGAGGCCTATTGGGAGCTCACTGGCTTCGGGTTCCGTAGGAAAGCGAGTAGCGCGCGAGAGCATTCCCAGGATGGGTGACCCATCGGGAAGTTCTTGTATGAGTTCCCAAAAACAAAATCGTGAGGGCGTGGTCGGGGCCCAAAGCGGACAATATCGTGCTACGGTGAAGTTGAGCCTGAGATGTGGTGGGGGCCCGGGCCGGGATGTGACAATTTGGTATCAGAGCCTAACCCTGGCCGTGGTGTCTCGACGAGGACGTTGGGCCCCTAAGGGGGTGGATTGTAAGATCCCACATCGCCCAGGGGAGTGATCCTTATATGTATATTTCCATCCCTACCTAGCACGAGGCTTTTTGGGAGCTCACTGGCTTCGGGTTCTATCAGAACTCCGAAGTTAAGCGAGAAGGGGGCTAGAGCAATCCCATGATGGGTGACCCATTGAGAAGTTGCTCGTGAGTTCCCAAAAACAAAACAGTGAGGGAATGGTAAGCCCAAAGCGGACAATATCGTGCTATGGTGAAGTTGAGCCCGGGAAGTGGTCCCGTTCGGGCCGGGATGTGACACGAGTTTTCTTTAATATGTACCTATAACAGTAGAGAAGATAATACTTTTGCACAACATTTTGATACTACATAATGGATCTTGTTACATCGTAGTATTCAAATGTGGCACAAAAATATTGGTTACCAACCAAATGCAAAAATTACGCTTATAATCAAATCATGACGAAGAGGAATAAGTTCACCTTACATTAATAATATTTAACGTGCTGTTTTTAAAATTTAAGTTAATCACACAAAATAATGTCTATACGTCACTTAAATCGCAGATGAACATGTACACATACAAGTAATAAATCATGGAGAATGTGAGTACCCTTTTTCACGTGCAATATACAGTATATCCTTGGTCTTTCTTTTTAGTCGATCGCACATGATCATACATTCCTGCCCTCTATTCGAATATGTCCAAATCCATACACCACTGAAGGTCGGCAAGATAGTGGGAAGGATTGGGTTATGAAATTGTATAGGGAGACGGCAGCAGGGAAGATGGACCGGGAAAAAAAAAAATTAGGAAAACGAACGAAAAGTTCAAAAGAACTTTAGTTTTAATGAAAAATGACAAATGAAGATATGTAGTGAATAGTACCAAGGAAAGGTAAAAATGTAATTTTTCGTTAAAAATGAACAGCACGATAAGTGTTTAGTTAAAACTTCCAAAAAAATATTACGTTAGGAAATAAATCTAAACGATTGATACCATATAGAAAATTCCAACTTGATACTTTATTGATATGAATAGAACACATTATATACAAATCATTGACTCAGAGTACGAGTAGTTTTCCCTTGTGACACAAACAATATAATTACACAATCAGAAAGATAATTACAGAATCAAAACCTAATTAAGTGGAAGGAGAATCCAATAAGGTAATTCTTTCCTAACAGAGAGTCGTATTGGAAGGAATCAATTCCAACGAGTCCCCAGTGGCATACAAATTGCTATGCATGCATGCCTTCATCCTTTCGCCACCGCCCAATTAATTAACTCCACCACCCCACTGGCCTTTTGTCTTTTTCTTTTTAATTTGTCAAGTCTAACGCCGCACCCCCCAAGCTACCTACGGCTAGCATATGCACCAAGACAACCTTCGCCTAGTACCATGTGCGCATAATTATCTAGGTTTGATGTAACATCATCGTACACTTTAAATTGGGGTTTTGTTTTCAAGTTGATTTTATATTATATCCAGTAACTAAGGAGAGCATGCATGGATTAGGCTGTTGGAGGCTACTACTAGCATTCGGAGGCATAAGTTAGTAGTTAGAGACGTTCTTCTTACTGAAATCCTTAATCTACCTAATACAGATGAGGTTGCCATGTTTTTTTAATACCATACATACATGGTTTTTGTTGGAATCTTATCTACCCTAAGAACCTAACTGACATAGGATTGGTGTGTGCGTGTTTTTTCTTTGTTTTGGATAGCCTCTAGAACGTGGGGTTTTAATTAAAGCCAACTCAACGTTTTGGTTTAGCAAGTTGTGCTTTGACTTGAGTACACTAAAATCTCTTTATATTGAGATTCTGTAGTACATTTATAAATAAAAATAAAAATAAACTTGGTCTAGTTAATAACCCTCACGTTGTAAGATTGAAGTTATACTTAGGTCCGTCTCAGGTAATTTGTCTCTACATAGTAATAATTGTCAATAAAACCTCCAAAATGCCTTTTACATATCTTCACATACCACTGTACGCATGAACTAGCTATTTGTAACTACAACTTTATAAGTAATAACCTCCTTAGCATCTTCAAGATGCAAAACACCTTGAAATGTGCATTTTATATTTTTTTTATTGACCGGAAGTTCTCCAATGAATAGATTTTAAGAGGATGTAACTACCCAAATTAGCCGGAAATGTACATAATGTAAAGTTACATCTTTAGGAGGTGAGCTCGACGCGGAAAAAGGTCCCGAACTTGAATTTGTAGTAATATGTACATTTACATCTTCCAAGTTCGTAAATGAGATGTAAACATTGTTTTTGCATCTTAAATATGTATCTCTTGACAGCTAGTAGTAAAATTGATCTAGAGAAAGATTTTGCAGTATCTCTAATTACTTAGTACTCTTTATTTTCTTAATTGCCGGTCTTTTCTTTAAAATATTAATTGGTACAATGGAGGAGGTATGATAAAAAAAAATCCAAACATTATCGACCAAAGGGCTGAAGCCAACACATTATCTTAATTTGTGGTATTATTCCCTAAAATAATTATTTGAATTAAGTAACTAAAGCCTTCCAACCTTTTAGTGTCATTCCAAATTAGTATCAACCTTTTTAAATATTCTAAACAAGTACCTAACCTATTGAAAATGTCAAATATATTAAGCCTCAATTAAATTTTCAAACATAAATTATATTCAAAACCCACCAACTAGGTATATAATTGTCATTAATATTAGTTGCCTTAAAATCTAAATTTCAAAAATAGAATATATACTATGGAACCTAATGATCAAACAAGCATTGAATTGAATAAAAAATGGAACAAATTGAAACTACATCAAAGGGACAATCTTCTACAAAGGAGAGGGTTAATAATTTAGATGGGATTTCAAGAAGCTTGCTCTTGCTCATGTGTTTTCCTCATATGCCGATTCTCGACATGTAAAGCTTATAGTTCTTCTTTGTGGGGGTGAAGATGGTGGTGGCCACATATCATGGTAGTCCATACTGTGGAGCCAAAAATAATCAAGAAAAATATGGTGGCCACACGTGGATTCTAGGGTGAAAATGACAAAATTACCCTTGAGGAATATCGGAACTCCTACACGCAAGCAGTGGACAATCATGACTCAATTAAGGTCAAAAGTTCTCAAAATAGGTAATTATTCACAACCTATTTCATCCATCCTCATCAAATCTTCTCCACAAGGTAACCCCCAAATCATTCCTTTCAAATTATATTAATTAGCTAATTAATTGATTTATTACTCAATTAATTTATTAATTAGCTAACAAATTATGAATCACACCCAAAAAAGCATCCAAGTGGCCGGTCCCCATCCTCCAAAGGGGCCAACCATACCCCTATAAATAACACCTCATTTTCTCCAAAACTCACGTCCAATTCTCTTGCAAAATTCTCTAAATTCTCTAAACACTTTTCCCTCAAAATTCTAACTTTGGCATCGGAGGTTCTTTGGCCAACCCCCACCACCCCCCCTCCCGCCCCCCAAATTCATCGTGAACGCATGAGGCTCTTGGCCTTGACCTAAGGTGGTATTTGTTTTGTAGGTGCAATTTTGTCTAAGAAGAAGAAGTCGGAAATTTGCATACACAAATTGGTGCTTTCATTGAGAGCCTTGATCAAACACTCATAGAAGATTCTCATATTCAAGGATTTTCGTTTTCTTGTTCACTTGTAGATTTTTCGTACATTATTATTCTTGGAATTTTTATTTTTTTAAATTCTTCTATAAAACGTAAAAGAAAAGTACAATGGCAAGAGATTCGGAAACCTCGATGAACAGAAATTCCAACGTTCAAGGATTAGGACCGCAATGATCTACAAGGCTCAACACAACGATGAATGGAACGGCACCACCCCATGAGGCACCATGGCAGCCACCCTCGGCAAGACTCATGGCGCCACAACCATGGCCCAAGCCATGCCATTCAAGCCCACACAGGCCCAAGCCCAAGGCGAGACGGCCCGAGCCATTCAAGCTCGATGTGAACCCAACGCGTTGCCAAGCCGAGCCCTAGCCTCACACCTATATGCGCCATACGCCGAACAGTCTACTCCCGTGGCCCAGCTCACTTTTATGGCCCAGCTTACTCCCGTGGCCTTCCAAGCAGCCCAAATCGGTTCAAGTTTAGTTCAACTATCCCGACTCCAAATTTCTAGGCTAGCAATTGAACCAGGGGCATTTTCATCCCATTTATTTGCGGATTTAACATTTCCCAACTCAAATCTCGCACTCGAAGTCTACCACACTTCCATTACTCAAGGAGACGCATTCCTTCCAAGCTCTTCCAACCCAAATGGAGAACAACACTTATCCCAACAAGTTATAAAGTTGATGAGTGCCCTAGCATAACTAACGACCTTGGTGAATCAGCTATTGCAGCGCACCAAGATGCAACAAGCCCCGGACGAGGTGTCCCGAAGTAGGACAAGGGCAGACAAAGAACCTCTCCAGTAGCGTCCTGGCAAACAGCCATTCGACCAGCCACGAACCAAGCGTTCTGGCGGTACACACTCCCGACTAGGCCCCGAGATAACGTATACTCTCGTCTTAGCACACAGATGAGTGTGCGCTCTCAATTAGGCCCACGGATGAGCATACACTCACTGTTGCGGTCACACTCCAATAATCAACATGAGCAACCTTCCAAACGAAATGTTCATTCGTGGTTAGGCCAGCAAAAAACATCACCTACCTCATATCGGAGTAGGCAGCACGACGGACGAAGAGAAGCAGTCACTCAATCCGGCTCAAGTTCAACCAGCAGCCTGCGAAGAGCTCGCTCGCCTACTAGGAACGTACCATGCACTGCAGTTGCAGTATAGACAAGTCGAACACATGGAAGAAGTAGAGAGACTCTTGACCGAACGATTGCGTGATTTCTAACGTAATGAGGTCACCAACGAGGCATATGACAGAACATGACCAACATAAACAGATCACCTTTCACGGACGAGATCGAGCAGGCAAAGCCTCCGTGCAAGTTTAGCATGCCATATTTCACATCCTTCAAAGGAGATGGAGACCCGGAGAGACACATGAAGCACTACCGAAGCGCAATGATCCTTTATCGAAAGAACGACGATCTCATGTGCAAGATATTCGCCACCACTTTGCAAGGTAAAGCGCAAGATTGGTTTTACACACTGCCGCCACAATTCATCCAGAGTTCGACGAATTTTCTTTGGTTTTCACCAAAGAATATTCATCATATCGCTCGATCAAGAAAAAGTCTTACCACTTGTTCAATGCCAAGAAGAACCTAAATGAGTCATTTTGCGACTATGTGAAGAGGTTCAAAGCAGAGAAGACAAAGATAGTCAGATGCAACGACTTGATGGCTAAAGTAACCTTTTAAAAATGACTCCCAGCAGACAACCCGCTGTTCCAAGAATTGATCATGAAAGAAGATCTAATTCTGGCAGACTATTTCTGTCCAACAGAGAAGCATGCACTTTGGGACGAGGGTCGTCGATGCATATTCAAGGCAAATCCGAGTGATCTTGAATATGAAGTCCCCTACTACTCTGAAGGAGATTCAATGTCTGACTGGACAAGCAACTACATCTGAAGCAGCAATAAGCTCTATCCTCATACGAGAAGAGTTGAGGGGCCCAACTACCTGTATTCCACAGTTCAAAAGCTCACATCGATGCGGAAACTAGCAACCAGAAATTCAAAAGCTAACTTTGGCGACAGTTATTGCAACCCAGAAGCTCAAGTTATACCTTCAGACGTAAGTAGTCATCCTCATGATACACTATTTCGCCTAATTTAGACACGCGACGATAAAAGCGCAGACACTGACGATGCAACATTTTTTGACAAACGCAACAACTCAGCTCAAAAGGCACACCAAGGGCAAATGAATTCTAGAAAGACACTCGAAAGCAAGTTTTGTCCTTGTCGCCCCAAAAGATTCTACATAGGAGCAACATGTACCGGCAAGTTGAGCACCACCTCTCACTGAGCGTCACACAGCCCCAGCCAACCCTTGCTCTATAATTCAGCTATAAAGCAGCTCAATACCAGCAGTTGAGCATCTCCTGCTATGTGTAACATGGCCCCAGCTCCACGACTCCTTACCACACCTTCAGGCCTAGCCTAGGCAATGCAACAGAGTGAATCAACGACTCTTCGGAGGTAGCCGAGCACGCCCTAGCCACTTCTGCTTTGCCCGATAGAGACTTCTGGCATTTGTACATCGACAGTGCATTCAACTACAAAGGCTCAGAAATAGGCATGGTTCTTGTTACCCCAGACAGTTTGATGCTCGATCAGGCGATTACTCTAGGCTTCAAGGCATCCAACAACGAAGCAAAGTACGAAGCCCTACTAGCAGGCCTCGGAATGGCAAAAGATTTGGCGGTGAAAAAACTTGCAATTCATTCCAATTCCCACCTAATTGCCAGCCAAACTATTGGGAAGTACAGGGCAAAACATCCAAGGATGGCGTAATACTTAGAGAAAGTACGCAAGCAACTTGAGGCATTTCAGACTTACATCCTCACTCAAGTTTCACGGGTAGACAACACCTACGTGGATACATTAGTCGACTTAGGCTTCGCCCTCAACCACCAACTCAAACGTTCTATCTCGGTGGAATATCTAGACAAGCCAAGCATAGAGGTAGAGCCGGCAGCCAAATTGTCACAGGTTAGTACAACTCCAAACTGGGAAAGTTCTATTATAGACTACCTGGTCAATGGCATACTTGCCATGGAAAGGTTGAAGTCTAGAAAGCTCCAATAAAGGCAGCACGCTACTACATATGGAACGACATTCTTGCCTGAAGATCCTATACTAGACCACATCTCTGCTGCCTAGCACCTCCAGATGACCTAAAGGTTCTAAGCTCAATCCACGAAGGCATTTGTAGAAATCACTCCACAGGCCAATCTTTAGCACAGACGGCTCTTAACGCAAGCTGCTACTGGCCTACCATGCATCAAGACACTAAGGAGTTAGTGCAAAAATGAGACTGATGCCAACGCTACAAGCCGGTATCAGCATTGCTGCCAACAAGCTACACCCACAGATAAGTCCTTGGCCGTTCATGCAGTGGGCAATTGACTTAGTAGGGCCAATGACACCCGCTACTGGAGGCAAAGACATGATGATCGTGGCGACCGATTACTTCACCAAATGGGTATAAGCAGAGCCCATGACAACCACGACTCAAGCAGACATAGAACGCTTCATATGGAGGAATATTATTTACCAATTTGGCATCCCCAATCCATCATCACCAACAATAGCCCGTAATTTGTGGGAAAAGATTTGGCGAGATTATTCCAAAAGTATGGCATTAAGCAGCACATGTCCACACCGAGATATCCTTAAGGAAATGGGCATGCCAAAACATCCAACAAGACGATTCTCACATGCCTCAAGAAATCCCTCTCCAACAAGAAAGGAAAATGACCAGACGAACTCCCTGGATGTCTATGGGCATATCGCACGACCAAATGACGAGCCACCGGTGATACTCCTTTCTCTTTGGCATTTGTTCAGAAACAATCATTCTTCCCAAATGTCATCGTGCCAAGTATCAGCACTCTACTGCCAAGCATTGAGCAGAACAATAAGGAAATGGCCACAAGCTTAGAAGGATAAACTTACACTCCGAATATCTAGATGTGAATGAGCCGGGATGCTGTGGTATAACTAGGTGCACAATGGCTTGCATCGGGATTCCTAGAAGTAGCCACAATGGTCTTTTTCAAGGCTTAGCTAATTGAAGGATTTTGGGTCTTTTGACTTAATCCGTGGGAAACCGGGCCTCCAAGAAGGAGGAGGCACATTACGCAGTACACCCTATGGATGGTTGCCCTGGAACCCTAAAGCTACTACCGAGTGCACTAAGGTAGCCTACGATTTTCGAAAGACTGCCTACGGCTTGCCCTTTGATCTGTAAAGCTGCACTAGACTTATATAACAGCACATTCTTGTGAAGGTTAAACATGCTACGTAGTCAATAAGCTTTATCCGCTGCCGAGTGCTAAAGTGTTGTGATACTTGCTACGCAACCTACAGAATTGGAGTAAGCCAAGGTTAACAGCCTAGTGGTAACGCGGACTTGTCTGCTTCTGTAAGAAAGGCATCCGGTTGCCAACCCTATGGCTAACACCTTTGCAAAGTTCTACACCAATACCTGCAGCTGCATAGGCAACGCAGCCTGTCTGCTTATAGAAAAGTAGCACGTCTTCCACTAGTCTATAAAGTCTAAAGGTTAGGGCATGAACAAAAGAAGCGAAGATGGTGAAAAGTGAAGGAAGCAAGTTTATTAAATTTTCTAGCAAAATTTATAAATGACTAGCAAAGACCGAAGGAGTTCAAGAAAAGAAAAAGCAACAAGAAAAACAAAGAAAATCCTAAAAACTGCATAAAAGACTACTCCTCAGCAGCTTGGACGTTCCACAACTACTCAGTCGCCACACCTTCAACAGCCTCGTCACCCTTAGCAGCGGCACCATTCAGCTTTTCATCCTCAACTGCCCCAACCAAGGTACCAACTTCTTCGACTACTTCACCAATGGAAGCCTCAAAAGTAAAGGCAAGCAAGTTTTCCGAAGAAATAAAGAAGGTTTCGAAGTCTTTCCAGCAAACTCGAAGTCAGACGGCCTACTAAAGAGATGATCTACATAACCAAGCTTGTAGAAATCAACATGACTCTAAACAAGCGAAGCCTCGAGCCCAGCCTTTTCACCCTTCAGTTGCTCGTTCTCCTTGGGCAGACAACACGAACGCATTGTAGCTCATCCACTTATTTCTTCAAACTTTTGTTGATCTTTAACGCACCTTGGAGTTCTAACACTTGGGGTTCAAACCTATTAATGACCTTCTTGAAGTGGATCACTTAGTTATAAGTAGCAATCAACACTTCATCATTTGCATAAGTAGCGGAACGAAGCTTAGAAACGGCACGCTCAAGATCTTGAATTTGAGAAGAATAAGCTTCGGCTACCACAAACTTTGCCACCTCCTTAGCAACCTGGTATCCTTTTGGTCAAGGAGCATAGACTTGGCTGCCAGAATAGCCATCTTCTGCATCATGGCAAATATGGCAGTCTTTCTATACTCAGTCGTATACTTTGCAAAGGAACTTGGACAAACAACCCCTCTAACGCCATAGACAAACTTGGCACAAACATCCATGTCTTCAAGCAGATCTGGTTTCAAAGTGCACAGATCTCAGTAGCCTTCCCAGAAGCAGGCTTAATGGATTTCTCATAGCTGCCCACTCAAGCAGTCTCCTCCTTTCTAGTAGGCGAATCAATCTCAACAGTAAAAGGAGTGAGCCTTGGCACCACTTTAGTAACAGAGTCCACCTTATCGCTTTTCATAATAGCAAGTCTCTCCAAAGGTGAACCAGACTTAGCTCCCAACGGACGTCTTAGTACAGACTTCGGCATTGGGGGCATGACAGGACCTCTACACTAAGCAATCCTATTAGCAATCGTACTAGCCATTCTCGACATAGCAGGCGCCACAGGCTCAAATTTAGTAGCCTCATTTTTCTTCCTATTGGAATAAGTCATGTCAATCACAAGCCTCTCAGTAGCAGGCGAACCCTCACGAGCAGCAAAGGAAATCTTCAGTTTTTTCTTAATCGGTATCTCTTAAGCAAGCGGGGAAGATCTCTTATTTCCACCTTCATTCATAGTAGGCTCCATGACAGCGATTAGACAAGCTAATGCATTTTCCTTGATCCTCTTTACCTTACTCTCAGGAGCAGCTTACCTTTCTCCTGTTGAAGATGACTAAGCAACCAACGCTATTCACAGTACTCAGTAGAGGAGCTCAATCCATACTGATTTTTGCCTCATTTTTTATCTCAAACCAGTAGGCAGGAGGCCTGCATACCCAGCATTCTAGCAGCCCGTGAGGCTCGCGACCTCCTCATTTCTCTCAATCGCCGGCCTGGCTCGCGTCAGGTCCAATAACCCAAAAGACATGAGCCATGCGGCTCGTCTAGCACTGCGCCCCAACGCCTCAATCCGCTGCCCTTTCGGAACAGCTTCTCAAATTGATAATTTTTATTCATTTTACCATTTAATAAGTCATAATCAAATTTCGTTAACTAAATATTTGCAATTCGCAAATTTAAAACAGACTTCTCAAGTATTTCAATATTATTTAATGGATGAAAACGAAAGAATTTCTAATTCCAATATGAACATACTTTTGAATTCATTCAATTTGAATTGGCATTTTCTCCATCATAATTATACCCCAGCTGCACAAGTTGCCTTTTGCTCTAGCCAAGTCGAGCAGCCCAAGCAGTGATCTCTACCACAACACCTCCTCAGCCCATGTCGAATCGACTCCTGGCCCCTGCCAGCCAACATGTCACACCACCGCGACAGCTACCCCGCCACAACACTATCCAAGAAGAAGACAAGGAAAATTAAATTTTTCTTACCTCGGTGTGGTGCGGAGAAGACGAAGAAAGCAACGAAAAACAGTCTTTTCTACGGGCAAGTGTAGAAGATTGCTAGGGGAGGAGGAACAAATATGATCTAGCTTTCTCTCTCTTGTAGGGTAGAATAAATTACTCTCTAAAGTTGATTTAATCATCTACTTAAGGTAGACTTAAATAGACTTTAGAAGGGAATCTACGTCAAAATAGGAAACAATCCTACATTTCCTAAAGCAAGAAGATCTCTACACCTGCTGCCATTTCCTGTGATGTGGGGGCATTTGTGGAGCAAAAAATAATTGAGAAAAATATGGAGGCCACACGTGGATTATAGGGTTAAAAGGACAAAATTACCTTTGAGGAATACCGGAACTCCTACGCGTGAGCAGTGGACAATCATGACTTGATCAAGGTCAAAAGTTCTCAAAATAGGTAATTATTCAAAACCTATTTCATCCATCCTCATCAAATCTTTTCCACAAGGTAACCCCCAAATCATTCCTTTCAAATTATATTAATTAGTTAATTAATTGATTTATTACTCAATTAATTATCACACCCAAAAAACCATCCAAGTGGCAAGTCCTCATCCTCCCAAATGGGCTGGCCATACCCCTATAAATCCACCTCATTTTCTCCAAAACTCAGGTCCAATTCTCTTGTAAAATTTTCTACCTTCTCCAAACACTTTTCCCTCAAAATTCTAACTTTGGCATCGGAGATTCTTCGGCCAAAGACCCCCCCCAATTCATCGTGGGCGCGTAAGGCTCTTGGCCTTGACCTAAGGTGTTATTTGTTTTGTACGTGCAATTTTGTCTAAGAAGAAGAAGACGGAAATTTGCATCCACACATACCATTTCATCAACCTCCATGACATTCTTCTTGAGGTTGCTTGAGTTGTAGTATGGAGTTGGTGGTTTTGCATTGAGTTTGGAGATGATGGCACAATGGGACTGGTGGTGACCGTTAGTTGGTGGAGACTATGCTTCCATTACCTTCTATTGATTTTGGAAAAAAAAAAAAATAACCCTGAGTAAATTTAACAGATTTTTAACAGCTTATGGATGTGTTGGTTTTAATAGATTGGGTGTTTGAAAAGTTAAAAAAAAGAATTGAGACCTATTTAAAATGGCACTAAAAAATTAGGGGGCTTTAAGTACTTAATCCTGATTATTTTATACATAATCCAAAACAACTTTATAGACACATCATTGGGTGAAAAAAGAAAATTACTGAAGTTAGGAATCAAAGAAAAATACGTATTGTACTCATACGGCGAATGCTTCCAAAGACAAATATCGGAGTTTACCTTTTTTGTTCAACACAAACTCATGATAATTGCACTAAATTCTTATAAAATAAAGCGAAAAAATATTGAATTTGAGTGCAAATAATAAAGAACATTGCTCCTAATCAGTGTGGCTAAACCCATTGTATACAAATGTCGATTTACCTTGAGAAGCTTACCATTGAACCTCAAACAAATTTACCTTATGTAGCCTAGACGTTGAACCCCATACAAAACAAAATGCAATTTGTATCATCTCTTTAACAAAGATAGGATCTACATGTATTGGTGGCCCCTACTTCTTCTATTAGATAGATGATATAAGTAGATGGTAAGTGTAAACTACTAAAAAAAAATATATATTTTACCAAGCTTTCATTATATCATTTTCTCTTAGTTAACTACCTAGTAGCTGCCACTTAATATTATGGTCTAGTGGTATTTCTCTTTACTTGTAAGTGAGAGGTCTTAGGTTCGATTATCGCTAAATGCGAATTTGAACCAAATTATTATGGTTATCCCAATGTGAGGCTTAACCAACTCTCTCACTCCATAGTGGAGATAATATCGTATGTGTAAAATAAAATAAAAATAAAAAACTACTTAGTAGCCACTTAATACTATGATCTCTTCACTGTAAGTAAGAGGTCTTAAGTTCATATTTCGTGGATGGAGAGTTCGAAACCAATTTATTTCTCCAACCCTTTGATGTAAATATATTTTTGTATATAAAAAAATTAAGGTCTTTTTAAAAGCACCCCACATATTGTTGAATATACTCCACATAAAAATATATCATTAGATTATTTTTATACCCTAATATGAAATTACTATTTACACTTCATAAGTTTTTCTTTTTAATGTATATTTTCTGAATACAACCCAAATCATCCTAAATTTTGTTTTTTTCTTCAAGCTCTCAAACTCACTCTCATTCTCTGTTATATAACAAAACTCTAACCACTAAAAGCACAAACACTTTAAAAAATAAATGTTATTTTTGACGAATGAAACATGAAATCTAACTTTTAGTTCCCCTTTCATTTTATTATCATTTGAAAGAGCACTAATATGGGTCGCGATAATCAAACAAACGAACTTTGAAACAATGTCACAACATACGAGACAAGCATATGAAGTCCAGACACCTATGTTCATCCTAATCGGCATCCGAAAATCAGATGAACTACCAAGTTTCTTATAATGAAGAAAATATAAAAAAGACACGCTCTTAAGTTTTCCTTATCCAAAACCACTAATTCCTGCGGGACACATATAAACTCTACGACACCCACAATGTTGAGTTGCACTCAACTATGCTGATCCAAAGGTCCTCTACAGTTCAACAGGATCTTCTTGGATCTTCTCTGGATCTTTTTGGTGAGAATCCGTAAATCGTGTCCGTTCATCGTACATCGTGCGGTCAGTTTTTGTCAAGAACTGTTTATGTTTATTTTTAAATAAAAATATTTAAAATGATTTCTGATTGCACGATGCACAATGAACCGACACGATTCATAGATCCCCAGAATCCTCACAAAGAGGATCCGGACTCCTCTAAAGTCCCATTTGACAACTCTCAACATTCCTTTGCTTTGACAGGCAGATGACATTTGAGGCAGGTAGGGCCGGTCCTAAATTTTTTTTTTTAGGTTAGGGAAAATGTGCCCTAACTTTATATAAAATTATATGTTTTCACCCATAAGACTTTAATAAAATTATTCTTATACAAGCACCTCAAACTCAATAATTTATAAACATGGTAAAACTAATTTATTTTGTCTTGAGAGAAGGGAACCAAAAAACCCCGGGCTTACAGGTAAATAGATGATAATTTTGTTTACTTCTATCTAAAATTTTAATGTGTTTTATGTAAATCAGGAGATGTTTTTTCTTATTTACTAACCTTGTCAATATGGGACTAAAATTAAGTTCCTGTCACATCCCGGCCCGGGGCGGAACCACTTCCCGGGCCCGACTCCACTACCGTAGCACGATATTGTCCGCTTTAGGCTTACCATTCCCTCACGGTTTTGTTTTTGGGAACTCACGAGCAACTTCCCAGTGGGTCACCCATCATGGGATTGCTCTAGCCCCCTTCTCGCTTAACTTCGGAGTTCCTACGAAACCCGAAGCCAGTGAGCTCCAAAAAGGCCTCGTGCTAGGTAAGGATGGGAATATACATTTAAGGATCACTCCCCTGGGCGATGTGGGATGTTACAATCCACCCCCCTTAGGGGGCCGACGTCCTCGTCGGCACATTTCCGGCCAGGGATTGGCTCTGATACCAAATTGTCACATCCCGACCCGGGGCAGAACCACTTCCCGGGCCCGACTCCACTACCGTAGCACGATATTGTCCGCTTTGGGCTTACCATTCCCTCACGGTTTTGTTTTTGGGAACTCACGAGCAACTTCCCAGTGGGTCACCCATCATGGGATTGCTTTAGCCCCCTTCTCGCTTAACTTCGGAGTTCCTACGAAACCCGAAACCAGTGAGCTCCCAAAAGGCCTCGTGCTAGGTAAGGATGAGAATATACATTTAAGGATCACTCCCCTGGGCGATGTGGGATGTTACAGTTCCCATTCCTCATTTTTCTTTCTTATTAATTAAAACCTTCTTTTTCATTTTTCATCAAGGTCCCTTGACTAATCTTCATGTCATTATTTGAATATTAAAATTAGTACAAGTCATCATATGTCTATTTAAAAATGAAAACGTATTAATCATTTCCAAATATATCTTTTTAGTATTTTTTTCATATATTTCTATTTATAATTTGTATCTTTTTTAATAATTTCTACCAATATTATTTAAACAAATAAGGTTTCATTTTAACAATTAGGTTGACTTGGGACCGGATCCAAAATGACTCAAAAAATAATCATATTTTCGAGTCTTTAATTGATATGTAAAAGCAATGAATGAGCGCCAAATTAAACCTAGTATTTGTAAAGACATATATACATTAATTCCTTGAAGGCAAATGTAAAAGCAATGAATGAGCACCAAATTAAGCCAAGTTTTTAAACCAAATTTTGTAAACCATATGATGTAATTGTTGATGATTGAACTGTAACGACCTGTCCCTAAAAATTATGATTTTTATAATTTTTAAATGTGAATTTACGAAAATGCCCTTCGAGGCAAAGACATTGACTTTTGTTGACTGTCTTGTCACGTCATGCAAGGTTTTTTTTTTCTTGGTGTATTCTCGTAGGAATCGTCGCTACGAACGCGTGGGCGCAAATAGAACGCAATTTGGAGTTATAATGAAGGAGATATTAACGTTTAAAGTCGGGGGCATTTTAGTAAATTAATTATTTCTAGAAATCTCCATATTTTTTTAGCTTAATCTGGAAAGCCACATGTGTGGCCCAGATTTAAAGACAGAAAGGATGGGCGATAGAGATAGTGTATAAAGGAGAGAAAGGAGGGAGGAACTAGAGTAATCAGAAAATGAGAGATGAGAGGGTGACCAATTAGAGAAGAAAGAAAGGAGGGGAAATGAGGGAGGTGCAGAGCACCCAACCAATTCGACTCGTACACCCATGACAACCCGGTTTCGAACCGGTGGAATTTTCCGACGTTACTCATCCAATTTTGAAGCAATTTTCACCCATTCACCACCACCAAACCTCATCACCACACCCCCAACATCCATTTCTAGCTAGAATCGACACGGATTGGCTGAGATTCACGAAGAAATACCCGTGGGTGCCGCAGAAGCCATTTCCCGAGATCCACTAATCTTGAAACGTTTTCCTTCAATTACCACCACCAAAACACTCCTCAAGAGTTCAGGATTAAAGCCCAATCAATGCTTGGAGCGTCAGAGTTGATTTGAGGATGAATCAATAACACCAAAATTCTAGGGTTCCGACGGGTTTTAGAGAAATTGAGGCTTTTACCGGCAAAATTGACCTTAGTCACAGGTAGGAAAGTTGCTCCACTCACTGAGATCTTCATTTCTGTGAAGTTTGAGATTTTTAAGAAATAGTTGAATTTTCCGACGAGTCGGGGTAGCCGACCGCCACCGACGGCGTGCGGCGGCATGTGGCCAGGAGGCCGTCGATGCCATTTTTACGATGGATTAGATGCCTTGAGTTCAGTTTTGATAATTGTATGCCGTTGGTTCGTCACCAAACTTTAATATATTATAGTATGTAATATTAGGAGACCATAGGAACTTACAGATCGAGAATCCGACGTACGGATCTTCCCGAATTGGATTTGTATGTTTGTAAAATAAAACATTAACCACCACTTGGTTTTAGCAATTGGTGAAGATCCAACCATTGGATCGTAATGAAACTTTAGGATGTTGTTCTAGAAGTATAATGTGGGCCTTTGGAAGTAACGAATCAGAAATCCGTGATGCAGACTTTCCGGATCGATTTACAAAGTGATGTGTTTTATGTAAATTATGTATTCTATCGATAACAATTCTGAGATGTAGTTTGATAATTGTTCTAGGCACTGATCATTCAAGACATCTCGATATTTGTGCTAAGGAGTGTAGCGCGGATCTCCAGGTGAGTGAGTTTTTGGTTTTCTATATATATATACTTTTCCCAGAAACTGTTTTAAATGGAATTTCGTTTAAAATGCCAAGTCATATTTGCTTTACGTTTTAGCATATGCATTAGTATAGCTTTGCATAATATTGCATGATGCTGCGAAGGCCTAGGTAAGTTCAGGTGAGTACATATTGATGGTATGGTTGCATGTAGTTGGTTATGAGTTGATGCACGTAAAGCTCATTGTCCTGCACCTAGGTGTTAGTGCTCTGCCCGAGGCCAGGGCCTAGCCTTCACGTGATTGTTCACCTTCCACACCATATGCTCACCTTGGATCCAAGTTAGGTGCCAGCCTATTGTACATACCATATTACGTGGTTTCGACTCGTAGGTAACCTGCGATTCGTCGCATAGCCTTCACATGATCGTAGCACTTGAACGTACTTATTTACACCCAGCCTGTCATACAGACCACATTCGGTGTTTATGACTCGTGTGCAGGTTTAGAGCGTACAGGTCACATTAGGTGACCCTGGCTGACATATTATTTTTACATTGATTTATAACACCTAACTTACATATTTACCGCTGAGATATTTGGCATGGCATATACTTTGATTTACACTGTCTTTGAACAAGATTTTTAAATACGTATACATTGCTATTTTCTGGGAAAATTATACGGGTTTTACGGTGAGGGGTTAAT
Organism: Pyrus communis; assembly: GCF_041283825.1. Taxonomy (NCBI): domain Eukaryota; kingdom Viridiplantae; phylum Streptophyta; class Magnoliopsida; order Rosales; family Rosaceae; genus Pyrus; species Pyrus communis. The sequence continues at coordinate 12,209,519 of NC_142570.1, read as the reverse complement.
ATGTTTAGAAAGAGAAATGCGTTTTCAAAAGCTTTTTTTTTGCCCACCCACGCTTTTTGTTTTTGCGCCCCTCCAGGTTTTAGCTGCTGAAAGTTTGTATCGACGAGGATTCTTGGCGAATCTCAGTATAGGTGGCTACCTCTGAGGGTATGATCTTTACCTACACTACTATACTTTACTTATGCTCTGACGTCGCGTATGAAATGGGTTCATTCCCGCTTACAGCGCACTCTTGTCTTTAGACATTATTAGGTTAAAATTTGTTCACATTTTCCACATCACTATACTTTATGGCTTCTTCACCTTCCAAATGTCAGCCTGCACAGCTCGATTCGGAGTCCTAATAGACATTCCGGATTGGGGTGTGTCAGAACTATTACTTAAGGACCACTCATTAGTAACTAAAAATAAATTTACAACCAAACATAAAGTTGTAAAAATTTGAAACAATAAAAATGCACATAACATTGCAAACTTAGGACCACTCGTTAATTGAAAAGTAAAAAAAAAAAACACATGGTATTTCAAACTCGAGACATCCTCGTTAACTTTAAACTTCATAAACCACCACTTTTGATTAACTTCTTGACTATTTACCAAATTTTATAAATTTATACTTATGAAAAGAAATTCGTAAAAATTGCAAAGTAAATAAATGCACATAGGGTTTTGAACCAAGGACCTCCTCGTTAATTTTAAACAATATACAACCCCACTTTTGATTAACTTCTTGACTATTTACCAAATTTTATAAATTTATACTTGCGAAAAGAAATTCGTAAAAATTGTAAAGTAAATAAATGTAGATAGGGTTTTGAACCTACGACCTCCTTGTTAATTCTAAACAATATAAACCACCCCTTCTAACTAAACTTCTCAATCATTCTATCAAATTTTATAAATTTATAAGATTCTAAAAAGAAATTCATAAAAATTGTAAAGTAAATAAACGGTTTTGAACCCATATCACCCTTGTTAATTTTAAACAACAAAAAGCATCAATTCTAGTTGAACTTCTTGGTCGTTTAACAAAATTTTATAAATTTATTCACTTATAAAAATATATATGAATATATCATCCTAATAATTTAGGTCCCCCAATTTTTTTGGGCTCCAAACGGCCGCTAGGACCGGACTAGGCTAGGGCCGACCCTGGACACAGGTTACCGTTGTCGTGCCGTGCATTGGCAACCGTGATTATAGGCATCCCCAATTCTCCCAAGTTCCTGGGAAAAACAAGGAGTCGAGAGAGATGTTGAGCACACGATTTTTTATTTTTTCTGAAACAAAGGAAGAGTTTGTATTGATGTGAGATTTAAGTGGACAATGTGAGGTGTTTGTAAAGAGTGTGCAGTGTGAGAAGTAGCATTTGAAAGCATGTGGTGTTTATTAAGATAAATTTTTATTCATTAATAGCAAATAAATAAGCACAAAGAGAAGATAGCATACATATATTTGGGCCTCGATGAAATCTTGTCAGGGATGTCAACTCATTCGAAGGAAAATGAGTGTATCAAGCATGTGGGGTCTAGTCAACAAAATATAAAGTGTGAATAAAACATTCCAAAAAATTAACTATACCTAGTAATTAATATCCCATTTCTAATTTTATTTAATCTAACAACTAACATTCTCATTAAGTTAGGCTACGATTTATAAAAACTAGTCTCTTGCCACTCATGCATGCGTACGCGTGTGGCAATTGACTCTTTTTTATTTTTTTATTTTTTTTTTAATTTATTTATTTTGGATAATATTTTTTTATTAAAATATATTTTGAAAAATAATGAACGTAACGACCCACAGTCCCACTATGTAGTTTATATACTAACAACAACTCTTGATGGGCAACATTCACTACCAAAAAAAAAAAAAAATCACGCTAGACGGATAACATCTATTGGCTAAACACTAATTTCCTCTAGGAACCCTTTAGCCAACGGAGGTTCGTCAGGCAAGATTAGTCAGGCAAGATTAGTCAGGCAAAATGTGTCACTTGAACCCTTGAACGATGAAAACACAATTCCTTAGGCAAAAAGTAGTTAACCCGATGAAAATGTTGAAGATAGTTCCTAGAAATAAGCTGAGGAATATTGTAATTGATTGACATTAGTTTCCTTTCTTTTCTGTATGTATAGCAAACATAATTATAGGGACACAGATCCTCTCCGGATTTGAGCCTAGGGATCAATAGATCCGGGTCATTGAAATCAGATCCAACGGCTACAAACAGGGGGCCTCCCTAAAAGTTATAATAATTGTAATTGTTGGATCAAATTTCAATGGCCCGGATCTATTGATCCCTAGGCTTAAATCCGGAGAGGATATGTGTCCTAATTATAAGAGATAGTCTAGGATCTTAATTGATCCTATCCTGTATAAAGATGTAATAGAAGATACAGAAATCAATTTCACCAAATATTTTTCCTATATGGTACAAGAGCAACGATCTTGGTAACCTAGAGAAACCCTAGCCGTCACCATGGGAGACGACAATGACAACTCAAAGAAGCCAACTCAATTGAGCATGGCATCCAAATTTGACGGTCCCAATCACCCACTGTATCTTCATCATTCAGATCAGCATGGGTTGGTACTTGTATCACGACTCCTGATTGAGGATAATTATAACACATGGAGTCATTCTATGACTATGGCCTTGACAGTCAAAAACAAATATGGTTTTGTTGATGGATCAATCAAGAAACCAAGTGAAGTAAACGTTGATGAATTGCAGAAATGGAAATGCTGCAACAGACTGGTCAAAACTTGGTTATTGAGTTTAATCTCCAAGAAGATTGCCACTAGTGTGTTCTACTGTGATGGAGCACGAGCAAGAAACCCTCACTTAAAAGCTTCACTCTCGACTTCCCTTTCTTCGAAATCCGAGCTCAACCCAGAGCTCAGTGGCTCTCTTGGCATGCCTCTCTTCCAAATGACAAAAAATGATACCATGAGCTAAGGGTTTTTATAATTTATATGTGGATATTTTAGTAATTACGGTTTTGTGCATGGTATGCATGGCTGGTTTGTCCTATTTCTATCCCAAAATTAAGATAAAAAGTTACTTTTGTCTATTTCCCAAAAAAAAAAAAAATACAATTTACTATTGGTAAATAATTACACACGTGTTATAATTTGTATCACAACACAACCTAAACTTTGTCTTGACCAAAAGTAACCTGAACTGGAAACGTTCTTCATGCCTCTTAATAAATTGAGTACGAAAAAACGTTAATAGTAAGTTTGACTCGTAGTAATAAGGTAGACAAAAATTGACCCTTAATTGAGGTCATCACATTCACTTCTTTTGGTCCATTTGGAATTTGCAACTGAATAGTATCCCTGTTGAGCCTGCAGACGCCCCAACATTGTCGTCAAGCTTTGGTCATAAAAAGACGCTTGAAACTCCCAAGAATTTCAGTTGGAACTTGCTCTGTATAATAAGCTCCAAAGTTTTTCTCTATTTCTTTTTCATTTTTTTTTCTTTTCCACGATGGCCGTCCGAAAGTCCTGAGTTTTTGTTTTCTTTTCATTCCAATAAACCTCTCTAAACATCCCCTTTAAATCCCATACATCCTTCCGCACATACCCAATTCAGCAATCTCTCCCTCTCAAACAATGGACAAATTAGCTCCCTTGATCCCAGAAAGCCCAAAACTTGAGCAATACAACCAAAATCACCATAAAACCCACCTCTCTCTGGCTCTCATCGAAGCCAAATGCATAGCCAACATAGCTTTCCCAATGGTATTGACAGGTCTATTACTCTACTCTCGCTCAATGATCTCCATGCTCTTCCTAGGCCGCCTCGGCGAGCTTTCATTGGCGGGTGGCTCGCTTGCTATAGGCTTTGCCAACATCACAGGTTATTCTGTTCTCTCTGGCCTTGCCATGGGGATGGAACCCATTTGTGGCCAAGCTTACGGGGCCAAAAGATTCAAACTTTTAGGCCAAACCCTGCAGAGAACAGTCATTCTTCTTTTCTTAACTTCAATCCCAATTGCGTTTCTGTGGTTAAACATGAAAAGAATTTTGCTTTCTTGTGGCCAACAAGATGAGATTGCAACTGAGGCTTATTCTTACATTCTGTACTCTCTTCCTGACCTCATTGCTCAAAGCCTTTTGCACCCCTTGCGAATTTATCTCCGAACTCAATCCATAACCGTGCCTCTCACATTCTGTGCAGCTTTGGCTATTCTTCTTCACATTCCCGTCAATTACCTTCTTGTTCATGTTCTCAATCTCGGGATCAAAGGCGTGGCGCTAAGCGGGGTTTGGACTAATGTCAACCTCGTAGGGTCATTGATTGCTTACATTGCAATCTCGGGTGTGTACAAGAAAACTTGGGGTGGTTTTTCCAAAGAGTGCTTCAAAGGGTGGAAGAATCTAATGAATTTGGCCATTCCAAGTTGTATCTCGGTTTGTTTAGAATGGTGGTGGTATGAGATCATGATTTTGCTATGTGGTTTGTTGCTTAACCCTCAAGCAACAGTTGCTTCAATGGGAATTCTGATCCAAACCACAGCTTTGATATACATTTTCCCATCTTCTTTAAGCTTTGGTGTGTCAACAAGGGTGGGAAATGAGCTTGGTGCTAACCGCCCAGAAAGAGCAAGACTTGCAACAATCGTAGGCCTATCTTATAGCTTCATATTGGGATTTTCAGCATTGTTGTTTGCCGTGACTGTGAGGAACATTTGGGCCAGCATGTTCACCCAAGAGTCGGAGATCATTGCATTGACATCAATGGTGTTGCCAATTATCGGCCTATGCGAGCTCGGAAATTGCCCACAAACAACAGGTTGTGGTGTTTTGAGGGGAACTGCTAGGCCTAAATTGGGAGCAAACATAAACTTAGGTTGCTTTTATCTTGTGGGAATGCCTGTTGCTGTGTGGTTGAGTTTTTATGCAGGGTTTGATTTTAGAGGACTTTGGCTTGGTCTTCTGGCAGCCCAAGGCTCATGTGTTTTGACCATGTTAATTGTTTTGTTTAGAACCAATTGGGATCTTCAAGGCCAGAGAGCCAAGGAGCTCACAGGAACTTTCACCATTGATGGCGATGATGATTTTCAAGATATTGATGAAGCTAGTGAGTCTTTGAGTCCATCACCAAACACACAAGAATGCAACAAATTATCACTGGTATGACTGTAATCATTGACCGATTGTTGATGTGAGTTTTCTGTTGAGAAACATAGTAGTACTGCTTTGGGAGTTTTGAGGCAATTTTGTTTCTTTCTTCAAAAAGAAAACCAATTCTATAGTAAATGGCATTGAGAATTTTTTATGAAGGGATATTTTGTAGAGCCAATGTTTCTTCTTTTGACAGATTCGGAAGTAACATGCTTTTGTTCATAATTGTTTAATTATGTGGTCAGATGGGTTTAGTGGGATTTGTTTGTCTTTTATGAAAAAGATCAATGTTGTTTTTGTTTCTTATCTTGTGACGATTTGTTTGTCTTTTATGAACTTAAATGTTTCAGGAATTTTAAGTTTTGGGTTCTAATTTTTAACATAAGTGGGTACGGATCCGTTACCATATGACTGCCAACTTCATACCCCCAACCTCTCGTTTGTGCTATGCCATTTTCACACTAGCTTTTTCTTTCATTATTTTTGTCTGCCAAATATGTCAAACAAATATGAAGTGATATGTATGCCATGCCACATACGAAGTTTTCTAGTACCTATTTGTTGGAAGTTTGAATGAAAAGTAGAAAGTCTTTTTGTCCCACTTGATGAAAGGTTCAACACCAGTTTATAAGCATATCCAAATATGACTTGGTAAATTCACCAATGTGAAAGCTTCTATCTGTTCATACTGGTATCCAATTCAATTCATTACAGTTTAGAAGCATGAAGAAAATTGAGGCTTTGGCCCTACCAACATACACAAATACTAAGTTGCACAGACACGAGCACACAGATATTGTGACACACGACATGGCAAATCTCACAAAATAAGGACACGGTCACGGCCAGCGATTAAAACAATAAGAAATATTACATATATTAAGATATTATAGGATTGAGTTTGAGAAGATAAACCCTTTGGCACTACTCATTATACGTGAACAAAACTAAACAACATCTAATTTAAATTATGCACACCCAATCAAATTAATCAACAACTATTATCTATGCAATAGACATAGTCAACCAAAAATTCAAAATACACAAAACCCAATCAAAATATGCAATGCCCAATCCAAATGTGCAATGCTTAGTTTTGGAGTCCAGGAGGAGTCATGTCCCGCGCATAGGAATTAGGATGTGTACTGCTAGATCATGTCCTGCGTTGCTGCTCCTGCATTGTTGTGCTACTGCAATGCCCAATCAAAATGTGCAATGTTTAATTTTGGAGTCCAGGAGGACTCATGTCCCGTGCATAGGAATTAGGATGTGTATAGCTAGATCATGTCATGCGCTGCTACTCCTGCGTTGTTGTGCTGCCGCAATGCCCAATCAACTAGCTAGTTGCCTACTAGTTGCTAGATGATGTGCAAGTGCGCATAGGATGCGGAACCAAGTGGCCAATGGGAGTTAAGGAACTGAAGAGAGAGAGAAACCGGAGAGACGAGAGGAGGCGGGGTCGCTTCGAAAGAGAGGAAGAAAACTGAAGAGGGAGACGCCAAATTAGAGAGAAAGAGAGGCCTGAAGTTAAGTTGAGGTCGGGGAGCTTTTAAGTCTTAGTTTCTATATTTCCAAAACTGCCCCAAAATGTTTTTGAAATTTACAAAAAAAAAAACCTTTTCCATGTTTTGACCGTGTCTGGGGCGTGTTGGCGTGTCCGAGTCCAACACTCTGACACTTCAGGTTTCGAAGCCTCCGTGCAAACTTGCACAAATGTACTTAGTAAATTCATCAATATGCAAGCCTCTATCTCTTCATACTGCCAATATTCGATTCATTATACTTCTGTATACAGTTGGTTTCGTTTTTAATATGATTTTGTACATCCTTATATTCATGATCGTTGAATTTGAATTGGATTGATTAAAAATTGACAGGCTTTCATATTACTCAATTCTATTTACATCAGTTTTTTATCCCGTTGTTATAGCAGACTGTTCTTGTTAATCATTAAGAAATAAAAGTTGTTAAAGTTTTGTTTAAAATGTGATATTGAGTTTGTTGTTGTTATTACACTTATGTTATTGTCTTGTCGATTCATGTTCTGATTGCATTCTTACACTACTAAATTGTCACATGAACCATTGGATAAATATATTCCCAATTATTCATAAAGAGGGAATAAAAAGTATATAATGTCAGGGGAATGAATGAATTCGGTTTGAAAGTTGAACTAAATGTTTGGATTGGGTGACAAACGCCTAATGGAATATGCAATAGAGTCTCGTCCTGAAATAATTCAATACAGATGTAGGATACCTTCTTCAAAAGTTTTTGAAACTCAGTCATGTATGATGCAATCATCAAACATTTGATTCTTTTGAACTATAACTCAGTACAGGCTTGAGAAACAAAGAGAAGATATGTACAAACGAGATATCCAACAATAAAAAGAAGGAAATTGATTGAATTGAGGAACTCCCAAACATATGGGGATCTCATATGTGTCGATATCAATGGTGACTCATTATTTCGATGAATCGTATCTTCCCCAAAAAAGATTATGTAAACACTTACTAGAATTATCACCTATTAGATTCCATTGTGGAAGAAAACTTTTCCTGAAGAATTCTCAATGATATATATGATCTAAGGATTACGGGCTGAGATTAAAACGTTAAAATTACGTTCATTATTCTTCACCCTTGATATCAAATGCAAGAATGAGTGACCATGTATCTTTGGTGAGGTGATGACAAGAGATGATATGCAATATTATCAAATATTGCATGTATATGCACGATAAATGAGTACTGCTAGTTTGCATACTATACATGATGTATTAGCTTTGACAAAAAAAAATGTGTTTGACACATTCTAACAATATGGGTGTAGGTGCATATTGATATCAATTATATTAAATTAATTAATTACAGTTTCTTATTATTTCTCAGTGGGAATTACTCAATTATTTGGCCTTCTGGCTTTATATATGGAGATTCTCTCTCTTTCATTTCCTTGTAATTTTTGTAACTCATGAGAGACTTTGATTTTCTGTATTCACTACCATGTTATTTCTATTTACTTTTATCTTTACAAATGACAAGGTTATTTGTAATAAAATCATTAAATTTTATGAAGAGTTTGAACTCAAAACATAATAAGTTAAAAAAGAAGACCCTATTGACTAGGAAAATACGCCACCTAAACTAAGTTAGGGTTGTTGCTAAGAGTACATATAGCACGAACTTCCATCATTTCTCTTAGGATCATCCTCTCCATTCCTCTTAAATTCCAGTGTATTCTCATTGGCCAAAACGGGGTGTCCATCTGGGTGGAGTTCTAGTTGCTTTTTCTACGTCACTAAGTTGTTAGGTTGACTTTTTGGCCTAATCCTTTAGGATAGTGTTATTCACATTGCTCTAAAAATTCTCGCCTTACGCCACTAGATGCTAGGCTGCTGGTCACCACTCCGATAAATACTTAAGCGTTTGAAAATTAAGAAAGAGCGTCTAGACCTCTTAGACACCCACCTAGCATGCCCATACCCGCCTAGGTTGTGACTCACTTAGACAGAAAATAGATAACTCTCATTTTGTATTTTTTTTTTTTAATAAATTGTAAGAGACTTGTTGAATACTTAAATGAACACACATTATATGCGTGTTCCCCATATGTTTTCATTATATTCCAATACTTCATAAAATAAAATATATATATATATATATATATATATATATATCATTCTATTTTGTAGCTTATGCTGAAATTATATATTTTTTAAGTATAAACAATCACTTATTTACATAAAATATAATAGTTTTACTTAAATCCACCCAATCTGCCTAGTCACCTGCCTAGGCACTAGGCCCCAGGCCACCGCCCGACTAGCACCTAGCATTTTTTAGAACCTTGGTTATTCACACCCTTTTTCCTACCTTTCACGCACCCTTATTAATTTTTGTCAATTGATCTTCTTTAATTCATTTGATCCGAAGGTCGAAAATTGAGAGAACGTGAGAACTACAAATGGGTGTGTATATAGCAACACCTAATCTTTTATTATCCATGTTACTTGAGTTATACATATACAACTAATTCTACACAACAAAACTCTCTTTTTTTTTTTGTTAGTGTTGAATAGTAATAAAAAATCAATGACAAATTTATATATATATATATATATATATATATATATATATATATTTGAATATGCTAATAAATAATAAATTGTAAATCAATAAATTAATGGATTATGAACAAACGAAATTAATATCAAACAAGTAAGACAATGATCAAGGCTTGAGTATCGCAATGTCCTTAAAACATAATTTTGTCTCTACTCAGTGCTTATAGTTTGCTGGATGTCTGCATCACCAAGATTCAACACTCAAAATTAGGATTCTAGCACCAGAAAACTTGGTTTCTAGCAAATGCCTTTGTGGTTCTCTCAGAATGATAAGGTTGTATGAAGAATGATTTTCAGTGTTCTGAATAAGATGCATATGCATGTATTTACAATATGCATATACCTGTTCCCAATAGGTACGAAGATGGGAGGTGACTTTCAAAAAGAAGGGATGTGTGACTTCATCGGTTTCTAAGAACTTCTCAGACTTGACCCAAAAGGATGAGTTTGTTGAAATTAAAACGTTAAAAAAATTAATTCGAAATTGAAATATAATTAATGAATCCAAGGCCCATCTTTTGACAATTAAGTATATTACCCAAACCCCTAAACCCAAAGTTCAAGCCCAATTTTGCTCTCCAGTGTCCATCGCTCCGATCACTTTGTAGAAAGACTTGATGTTATAAGGCGTGTGAAATTTTTCCACTTGACCAATGTGAGACAAATGAGATAGAAGGGAATTTCTCCTCAAAAACTCCAACAATTAAGAGCGGGTTATACAATGTTTCAAATTAGGTTGTTATGTACCGAGGGGGACAAGTTAAGAGATATATTGTTTCACCAATTCATCGGCTTTGTAAAACCATACTGGGTTTGAATCTTCTTAAAGAGAGCATGATATTCGTGCATCAACATAAATTTCTACATTCTTCTTGAGAAAGAAAATGTTACTTTTGTATTTTATAATTGTAATTACCCTAACAATAGGCAGTAACTAAATATATACTATGGAGCCCAAAATAATCCCAAAAATTCTAGAGGCGACACGTGGATTTTTGTTCAAGAAAGACAGGATTGCCTTTAATAAATGGGCAGGCTTCTCAAATACTCCCACGCGCAGCTCACATCCCTAAAGGTCTAAGCAGCAGAATATGACTGCCCACAGCCAACCTGCCCTTGGTAAGAAAAGGTCAAAGCATTAAAGATAAGAATTAATTACCCAAATCCTATCTTTAATACATTCCCGATTGAAGATCGACTCTAATCAAGTAAGTAATCCCAATTCAAATAAATTAGGGATAATTACACCATTATTTCAAAATATTATTTCCTATTTAATATCTTGAGAATATTTCTCCATAAACACCTTGGCCAATAGGATGCCGCCACGTGTACGGTAAAACCCTAACATTGTTGTCGGCCCTATCCCTATAAATACCTCATATTTTATCAAAATTTCAGAACTTTTGCTACCCCTAAAAAGCCCTAAACACTTTACTCTCTAAGAAAAACTAACTTAGGCATCGGAGATCCATTGGCCTAACCCCCCCAACCTCGTCGGCATGTGAGGCTTAGGTCTTTGATCAAAGGTGTTGATTGTTTTGCAGGTGCATTTCCGTCAAGACTGAAGGTGGAAATTTGCATCAACAAATTGGTGCTTTCATTGAGAGCTGATTCAAATACTCGAACAAGCCTCTTACATATGTTTCTTGAATTTTCTGTTATATTGAATTTCTCACACGCTGTATCAATTAATTTTTCTTAGAAAACTTTCTTGATCAATCCCTAGAGAAAGGATACAATGTTTGGAAATTCAGAAACTACGACGAATGGAACCTTGTACGTATAAGGATTTGACCGAAGAGTGGAGATGAGGACGTAGCCCCACGACGGCGATCCTTAAGGCTCAACACGACGGCAAGAGGAGCCCCACCGTCGCAAAGCCGCACCATCACCGTGGCTACCCAACAACCGCGGTAAAGCAACCAGGCCACGACACCACTTCCATCATTGTTGCCCTTGCAGCACTGCACCCACCCAAACCCTAGGTAGGAGGCCCAAGTCCACTTCCAAGCCCATGGGCAGGAGGCCCAAAACCTAGCAGGCGCTACAGAAGGCCCGAGGTAGGGGGCCCAGCCCACCACAGCAACAGGCCTTGCTACAGAACAGGCTGAGACCCGAGCACAGAATGCAGTAACTGCTGCTAGCCAGGCAACTCAACAAGCCTAAGCCACCCAGTTAGCAAGCAAGGATATAGCCCATACGGGCCCAAGTTGAGCAGGCGCCAGTCCAACGTGCCCCGCGACCCACTTTAGCAATATGTCCGGTAACCCAATCCAATCCAATGCCACCTCTGGCGATCCAGATTTCGACTACCGGTCCTACGATCAACTCAGGGTTACTTTCACCCCACTTTTCTGTATGAATGCCTGCTTTGGGCTCAAGTTTTGTATTTGCAATCCACTATACTTCCACCACACATAGAGATGCCTATTTCTCAAACTCTTCCAATCCAAATGGCGAGCATCACCAGCCATAGCAGGTCGCCAATTTGACGAGCGTCCTCTCGCAGCAAACCACCTTTGTGAACCAACTCCTCGAGCGCATCGAGATGTAGTGCGCCCCAAATGAGGTGTCTCAAAGCAGGACAAAAGTAGAAGAACATTACTCATTCCAGCGACATCTCGGCAAAAAGTCGTTTAGCCTGCCACGAACTATGAGTTCGAGTAGTGTGCACTATCATTTAGGCCCTTGGGAAAATGTCTACTCCCATCTAGATGCTCAAAGAAGCATTTATTCCCAACTCGGCTCACGAGTCAATGTGCATTCGAGGTTGGTTCCACACTCCGATAAGCACTCAGGACATTGCAGAAGAAACATCCACATCAGGCTAGGCCTACAAGGAGATCTTCTTAGGAAGCATCGGAGTAAGCAACTGCATGACGAGCAAAGAACAACATGTATCAAGACGCCAAAGAGTATGTACAAAGATGCAACAATTGCCAACACTTCAAACCAATGCCACTTACTACTGGGGACAGAGGAATGATGATCGTGGTGACCGACTACTTCAAAAAATGGGTCAAAGTCGAACCCATGACTACAACTACCCAGACAGACATAAAGTGCTTCATATGGAAGAATATCATCTGCCGCTTCAACATCCCACACTCTATCGTCACTAACAATGGTCCCCAATTCATAGGCAAAAACTTAGCAAAGTTCTTCAAAAAATATGGCATCAAACAGCACATGTCCACGCCCCAGTATCCGCAGAGCAATGGGCAGGCCAAGGCGTCTGACAAGACCATCCTCGACTACCTTAAGAAGACCCTCTCAGACAAGAAGTACAAGTGGCCAGACGAGCTCCCCGGTGTTCTATGGGCATATCGCACCACTAAAAGACGAGCAATCGGTGAAACTCTATTCTCTTGGCATATGGTTCTGAGGCGATCATGCCTCCTAATGTCGTGGTGCTAAGCATTAGCACTGTACTGCCCAATTTCAAGTAGAACGAAAAGGAGATGGCCACAAAGTTAGACCTGGCAAAGGAAAAACATGATAAGGTTATCACCCTCATTGCGGCCTGTCAACAGCAGCTCCTCTCCGGCTATAATAAGAGGGCGAAAATCCAGCAATTCCGGCCAGGAGACTTAATCCTTAGAATGGCCTTTATCACCACCCGACAGGAAGGCTTAAAAAAGATGGCTCCCATTTAGGAAGGTCTATACAAAATCAGCTGAGTAGAAAGAAATGGCAGGTACACCCTCACCACCATGAGCGACAAAGAAATCAACAAGCAGTGAAATGCCTACAACCTCACAAAGTACTACGTGTGACCTCCCATCAGTCCTTGGACCTTATTTAAGACAAAAAGGTTCGAAGACTCAAGCTGCTCGACGAACAAAACCTCGCATGCCGAGGACTATCAGTTGCTATGCCATTACTCCCTACGATCAAAGTTAATAAATTTCTCTATTCTCAATGAAGATTGAAGGAATTATTCACAAGCCTGGGCCGAATGCATAAATTAACTGACCAACCTTATAACAAGCAGAAGACGCCATCTGCCCTGCAGATCTGGCGTGTAGTCTCCAATAAGGAGAGGGTAAACTAATCCAGAATATCCAAACGTGGATGGGTGGCATGACTACTCAGTTCCCCTTAAATGCAGGGACTACCTGAGCTGGACGATTCCCAAAATTGGCTAAGATAGTTATACCCTTGGAATAGACTTAGTAACTGAAGGATTAAATTCTGCAGAATCCCGGGTCTCTAACCAGGAGAGACACTAATTCTGCAGAATCCCGGGTCTCTAACCAGGAGAGACACTAAGTGCAGGACACCTGCCCATGAAAGAGTTCGTGTGACAAGATGGTTCGTCCCCGACGTGCAAGTCTTCATTAACGTAGCTTGGTTTTAACGTGTTGAAATACTAGTTAAGCGACCTGCAGAATCAAGTTACAACTTGAAAGGATGAGGCCTCTAAGGCACGATTTCGCTTACACCTCACCCCAAAAATACCTCCGAGAGCCAGGGACGATGCCTGAAGTGGTCATGCAAGTTATCTGCTTCTGTAAGTAAAATGCCCGGCCAACGACCTAAGGGCTGGCAACCCAAGGCAAACCATAAGCCAAGATTTACACCTGATATGACTACGCAAACTAGTCTGCTTACTTAAAGCAACGTTTACGGCCGACGATCTACAATTTAAGTTTTGCTGGAACAAGGACGAGGTACGACTATAACAACTATGCCGACCTCCTCTATTTTCTACGAGAAGCATGAGTCTGGTCGATGACTTTATAAGTCAAAAACCTCGCAACACGCCCCAGGAGGGCCATAGGTCAAGAAGCCATCATAGCTTGAAAAGCCATCGTAGCTCAAGAAGCCACTCAAAGCCGAAATACAACCATAGTGGCTACGCGAACTCCTCTACTTTCTACGAGAAGCAAGCGTCCGGTCATCGACCTTATAGGTTAAAAATTTAGCAATACGCCCCGGGAAGGCTAAAGCTCATAAAGCCATCCAAAGTTGAGATTCATAACTATAGTAATTACGCAAACTTTTTTGCTTCCTACAGAGGTAACGAGTTCAACCGTCGGCTCTATAATTTAGAAATCGCACACTTTTTCCTCTTACAGCTAAAGCTCTAGAAGCCTCGAAGATAAAGCTAAAACCTAAGTGACGACATGGGATCGGCTGCTTTATTGAGGCAACTCACCTAATCGACCATTCTAGGATAAAGTTTTGCAAAAAACATGGTGAAACAGAAGGATGAATCAAAACAAGGAAAGATGTTTATTAAATTTCTAGCAGATTGGTAAACCGGCTCGAAGGCTAACAAAGTTCAAATAAAGTAGAACATAAAGGAAAAGAAGAACATTCTTAAGTCTAAGCAAAAAGACTACTTATTGGCAGCCTGCGCAACCATTGGTTCCTCGACTCAGCAGCCGCACCATTCTTAGCAGCCAAAGCTTCCATCAGTTTATCCTCAACCGCCACTGCCTGGACTACCTGACCCTCAACTACTCCACCAAAGGCAGCCTTAAACGAGAAATCAAGCAGATGAACTGGGGAAATGGCGAAAGTCTCAAAGTCCTTCTCGGAAAACTCATAATTTGACGGCCTACCCTAAAGATGGTTTACATAGCCAAACTTGTAGAAATCAACCTAACAAGAAGCAAACACCATTTTGTGACCAACTTTCTCTTTCTTCAGCTGCATATTCTTTTCAACAAGCCCAATATGAACACCCTGCAACTTATCCAGTTCATTTTTCAGGTTCTCACTAGCAAAGAGCGCACCTTGCAAATCCATTTCCTTGGACTCAAGCTTACTGGCAACCTTCTTGAGATGAGACGCTTCAGCATGCATAAAGTTAAACTCCTCGTCCTTAGGAAAACAAGTAGATCATAACTCCGAATTGACACGCTTAAGGTCCTCGACCACCAGAGAAACACGACTGACTTCCTTCTCTGCAACTTCCAACATCGCCTGAGTCACACTAAGCATAGCATTCAAATGGGCGACCTCCTGATGAGCGATCTCCAACTGTAAAGAAGTGGGGGTAGAGACAGTAGACCCCTTCAAAATGGCAAGTTTAGATTTTGAGCTTCTCGATCTTTTCAGTAGCCGAGCGAAGCTGAGCCACCAATGCCACTTCGACTTCCTTAGCACACTTGACAGCATCCTGATCAACGCATATAGACTTAGCTGCCAGGATCAAAGTCTTTTGCATTATAACAATCAGGGAGGACTTCCTCAAGTAGGTAGGATGCTTCACAAATGAGTCTAAGTGGATGACAACTTTCCCAACACTGTCAACAAACTTGGTGTATGCATCGACATCCTTAAGCAGGTCGGCCTTCAGCAGCGCACAAACCTCTGGAAACTTTTCAGCCTCAGACTCAGTGGATCTCTCACAATTGCCCGTGCGAGCAGATTTCCTTTTCTCAGCAGATAAGTCAGTCACAGAAGAATGAGGAATAAGCCCAAGCACCACCTTAGCAGCAGAATCCCCCTTCCCATTCTTCATAGCAGTAAGCCTCTTAGAAGTCGAACCAAACGGACGCTTCGATACAAACCTAGACATCAGGGGCACCACCGACCCCTTCCACTGAGCAAGTCTCTCACCAATGGATGTGGTCACTTTCGGAGCAGCAGGTTTTACAAGCTAAAGCTCAACGGACTTTTTCGTCCCCTTTGGAGAGGTTAAGTAAATGACGAGCTTCTCAGCAGTAGACGAGCCCACGCGAGCAGCAGAAGAAGTCATTAGCTTCTTCTTGGACAAAGGCTCGTAAACAGGTGAGGAAGATCTCTACTTTCTAGCAAAAATTGGACGAGCAAGCACCACATCCTTTATCCATTTTATCTCTTCCTTCAGAGGCAGCCCATTTTTCTCTCGACGAAGATGACTGAGTAGTCATCGTCACTCGCGGTACTCAGCAGGAATGCCCAAGGCAATGTACACTTTCTTCATATCTGCCGAAGTCTTTGGAGTTGAGCCAAACTTCGAATCTACACAAAGTGAGAATGACGATCAATAAATTGAAGTCAGGGAACAGCTCAACAAAAATTTAAGTAGGACAAGAATGAAGCAATTCACTTACCACTGATAAAGGTAGTTGGGACACTCAGCTCAGGAGAAGAGTTAGAATTCCACTCCCCGTTCACCTCCAAGGTGTCTCTCGCCCACTCATGATCACATTTGTAAGAAGCATCAAGCAGCCTATGGTGACACCTCAGTTGCGCCACACCTTCCTTGTGGCCAATCTCAAAGAAGTACCAAAACTCATTTATGGTCAAGCCAAGATCAAAGAACCTGCTCAAGTTCGAGAATCCCACCAGCGCATGAACTGCATTTGGGGAGCACTGAGCAGGCGTGTATCTCATGGGAAAAGTAAATCCCAACATAAAGTAATACGGGTGGAATTTGATGGCCCTCTTCCTAGCATTGGCGCCCTCGCCGCATGGTTCATGGCCACTGTCATCTTTCACCCGCTTCACGCGAACCCCTGAAGGAATCGCATGCTTGTATGCCTCAAGAAAATCCCTAAACAGCTCTTCGGAATTAATCTTGACATGCAAAGCCTTGAAATAGCCTACCTTGCTGGAAGAACCACCTTGACGACACAAGGGTGGAGGATATTCATCACTCTTGCGATCGGAGGAAGACAATCTCAAAATCTCTGCAAAAAAATGCGAGGAAAAATGTTTAGAAGGCATTTCATGAGAAGATAATCAAAATATATATATATATATATATAAATGACCGCGAGCCCAGCGTCCCTGTGCCAAGCCCCACGGCCTTCACCTCCTCTCTCGACCCAGGTCCCAACCGCAGGAGCCCAACGACAACCTAAGCCCCATGGCCCAGGACCCGGCTTCCTCTGTCTCTTGCAAGTAGCTCGACCTAACTCAAGGGGAGGCCCACCCCTCCTCTCCCTTTTTCCTTCATGCCCAGCATGCATCACAGAAGGCCTGAAGCTTTTCAGCCCCAGCATACTAGCCAGAAATACCAGGCTTGTGCTGGTTTCTCTCTCTCCCTCACTATTCACCTGCACGGGCCCCTGCCCAGCAGCCCTAAAGGTCTGGCCTAAGCCGACCTCTCCGCGCCCTAGCGCCTAGCCATCTCGGCCCAAGACGAGGCATCCACCTGTCCCATGCCACACCACCGATAGCACTATGGCATCCTGCCGCATGTTTCTTACCTCCTCGGCCTCGCTAAGCCAATTTTTCAAGTCCCAATACTCCCAAAAAATTCAAGAAGAGGAAAATTCAATTTTTTTTTACCTTGGTGCGGCACAGAGAAGAAGAACAACAATGAGAGACAACTCTTTGCAAGGGCAAGAGAAGAAGAAAGCTAGGGGAAGGGGAAGAAAATTTTCCTCTGGTTTCTCTTCCTTGTTGGAATCATGATTGCTCTCCAAATTTATTTAATCCCCTGCTAAAGGCAGAATTACATAGGTATTGGGGGTAATTGGTTTCCTTTTCCGAGAAGAAACCTATCTCCAAAACTAGAAAGGAGATCAAGTTCAAATTGGGAAATAACTCTACAATCCCAAGCAGCTTGGGATTTCTACACCTACTATCCTTTCATGTGTGCAGCCCAGTAGGTGTAGAGGCATTTGTGGAGCCTAAAATAATCCCAAATATTCTAGAGGTGACACGTAGATTTTTATTCAAGAAAGACAAGATTGGCCTCAATAAATGGGCAGGATTCTCATATATGCACACACGCAGCTCACATCCTTGAAGGTCCAAGCAACTGAATACGATTGCCCACAGCTCACTTGCCCTTGGAAAGGAAAAGTCAAAGCATTACAGATAAGGATTAATTACCCAAATCCTATCTTTAATACATTCCCAATTGAAGATTCTAATCAAGTAAGTAATCCCAATTTAAATAAATTAGGGATAATTACACCATTATCTCAAGATATTATTTCCTATTTACTATCTCGAGAATATTTTGAGAAAATTTTCTCCATAAACACCTTGGCCAATAGGATGCCGCCACGTGTACGGTAAAACCCTAACATTGTGGCCGGCTCTATCCCTCTAAATACCCCATATTCTACCAAATTTTCAAAACTTTTGCTACCCCTAAAAAGCCCTAAACACTTTACTCTCTAAGAGAAACTGACTTAGGCATCGAAGATCCATTGGCCTAACCCCCCCCCCCACCTCGTGGGCCCATGAGGCTTAGGTCTTTGATCAAAGGTGTTGATTGTTTTGCAGGTGTATTTTCGTCAAGACTGAAGATGACGGAAATTTGCATTGACATATACCAAATATGTTGGACCAAATTTGGCATATCCGAGTTGGTTAGAGTAGTGTGCTTCTATCTATATACAAGTTTGAGTTCTTCTCTTTATAGTTTAGATTTTGTTCAAATGTACTGCATGTTAGATTATTCATGCATATAAGAGCATCTTCAATGGGGCCTGTGAATGAGCTCCAAGCTAGAATTAGAGAAAAGTTGGAAGCATTCATCTCTAATCACACTCCTTAACTTGGTTTTTAGTCTTTTTAGCTAAAATTTAACTTATCTAGATTTTGTAGACTTTTACTGACTATTATAAACTCAATAAAAATCCGTATATAGACTTTTAATGATATACTTTTGTATAAAATAAAGGAGTTAAATGATAGACTTTCCCAGAATATTAGAGTTCAATAGAAAATTTTAGAATAAGTGGATTGTCGTGAATTTTTTAATGACAATTTGTGACAGCCCGTCCCGAAAATATCAAAAACGTACATGTGAAAAGACACTTTTACCCCTAGTTCGTTCCCTTTACGTTATTGGTTGTTTTGAGTGGTGTTGGCATGTGTTAGGCCACACACTCACACTGTCACTCTCCCTGTGATTGTCCCGAGTCCCCTTTCCATCCCATTTCCCTTGAAAACGTACAGACACACACACAAGCACACTAAACACCAGCATATCGAAAGAACTAAACCCATATTCGAGCTCGTGAGGTTGGGAGGAGTGCAGCTATACCATTTTCAGGTAAGAAAACCACCGTTTTCACGTCGATTTCACGAAGTCCGATTTGGGGTACTATTCATGCAAACGTAATTTCTCACGTTTTAGGAAATTTGAAGCTTGTAGGTAGCTTGGTGGAGTCCTAAGGAGTCTCGGAGTAGTTTGTTTAAAGGAATTGGACGTCGGGATCGCCGTATTCGAGGTTGGCCGGAATCGGAGTGTGGTGACAGGTGAGATCTCGTGGTTTTTAACCCTTAAAGGTGGTATATTCGTGTTCTCCTAGGTCTAAGCTTCAAATTGGTAGTAATTTTGTCAAATTTGGGTGAAAAATGAACGAGATATCAACGTTTGAAATTTTTCCAGTTTTCCGGCGCCGGAGTCTCGCCGGAGAAGGAGACGGAATATTCCGTCAAGTCTGACGGAATATTCCTGACGCCGTTAACGGAATCTGTCAAAACTGACGGAATATTCCTAACGGCGTCAGTTGACGCCGTCAGCGTGCCAGGCACGTGCCTGCGCGTGGCCGGCGCGTGTGGCCGTGCCTTGGCAGGCGCGTGTGGGCGCGTGCGGCGGTGAAAAATTTTTCTAAAAATTTGGGTGTGTTCCTGAGGTTGTGTAGAGCACGTTGGTATATTCATTTGTCCAAATTGAGCAATGTATGAGAAGTTAGTTCGAGAAGTTGGTTATGTGCTTTAAAATTTACATTTTTATAGTTGTTTCGCATATAGGTGATACGTATCCCGAGGACGAGCGTGGTCACTCGAGGTAGGGGGGCTACGACCCTTCCACATACCAGTGAGTGGGCTTTTGGTTTTCCGTATATACCTATATACTTATATTTTCCCAGAAATTGATTTGAATCATTATTTGCCATATGCCATGCATTATATTATCGTTGATTGTGCATCGTTAGTTACATTATTAGTTGCATACATATACATATGTGTATTGGGTGCTGTGGATGCACAGGTAAGTGCCAGGTAAGTGTTATTCATGTTTATGTTCAGTAGTGGTTTGAGATGCTTAGAGAGCTCATAACCTGCACCCCCGGTGTTAGTGCTCCCGCCCAGAGTAGGGCACAGTCCTTCACGTGATGTTCACCTCCTGCACCACACGCTCATCTTGGATCCAAGTTAGGTGCACAGTCCTGTCGTACAGACCACTTTAGGTGGTTCCGACTCGTAGGTGACCCGCGATTATTCACCCAGCCTTCACGTGATCGTAGCACTAGAGCGTATATATATATTACACCCAGGCCTGTCGTACAGACCACTTTAGGTGGTTCCGACTCGTGTGTAGGTTCAGCTAGTGAGATTTTGATTTGAGCTCTAGATGCAGCCGTACAGGTCACGTTAGGTGACTCCGGCTGCCAGATTACATATTATTGATATGAGTTACACCTGAGCACTTGCATTTCATTATGAGATTTTGGCATGGCATATTCTTGAGCATGATTGGCATATATACTATACGTATATCTATTTTCTGGGAAGTATACAGGTTTTACGGCGAGGGGTTAGAAAGTATTTATAAATGGTTTTCGAAAGCTTTGTTTTTGCCCACTCACGCTTTTGTTTTGCGCCCCTCCAAGTTCTAGTTGTGTAGCAGGTTCGGTGGTTTCCCAGAGGGCTTCCCGGCATTTCTGACAGACCCTCACCAGCGTAGGGCCACCTTCGGGTGTACTGTTGTCGTATTATTTCCATTTGGACTGCTTTAGGCTTACTCTGAACTAGGTGTCGCACTTATTATTATTACTTACTGTAAAACCAGTTTTTATTTATTCATATTACTATTTCCTCTATTATTTCTTTAGCTTCCGCACTGTGCACATGGCTACGTCAATTCCACGTGACAGCCAGCACGTCCTAGTCTCGACCGGGGTGTGTCACAATTTATTAATAAGTATTATTTTTAGTATTCATTATTGAAATGGTAAAGATGTTGGGGGCGGTGGTGATGGGGTGGTAATAATAGTGGTACAGGTGGCAATCATGGTGATGGTGGTAAATGTGGCAATCATGGTAGGGTTGGCAATGATGCTCATGGCAATATGGTGGCAACAGCTACGATGACAATGTTGGCAGTGGGAATGAAGGAGATGTTCATGGAAAGGTGGCGGTGACAACATGGTGTTGAAGTGGTGGGAATGATAATTGTTGTATTTTGGTGGATGGTGGAGTATATCCTCAGAAAATTGAGAAAAATAAAAGCCATCAAAATCTTAAGGGGAGGTTGGATTTGTTAGGATAAAAGAACTTACCTTAAAGGCACACGAAGTCCATCAAAATCCATGACTTATTAAAATTCTTTAAAATAATTGAAATTATAAATACACCTTATTTTTGTAGATTCACAAAAAAATCATAAATTGAATACCACTAGATTTTAATAGACTTGTTAGAAGTCATAAAAAGTCTTTTTACAAGACACGTAACTATTGTTGACTCCTTAAAAAGTTTATATTGAATACATTTGAATTTGAGAATCAACCAAAGCCTATCAATTTTTATACGCAATACACCGTCTTTAGAGGGAGTGAAATTCGCTCTAAGAGCCTGTGTAATGAGCTCTATAAATGAGCTCACAAGTTAAAATATATTAAAGAATTCAGTTAATCACACTCCCTATCTACGTTTTAACCAAAAAAAAGTATTGTTTATGACCAGTGCACCTATGGGTGAGAAGATATTCTTTCATGTTCTCAGTACTAGTCGTAGTGATGTCACCATTCAATAATAACTTGTCACGTGTTTAAAAAAATGTTTTATTGATAAAATAACTGTGCAATTTGCTGAAATGGTCCAACTGATTTGGCATAAGCTTGGTCTTTATGAATCTATTCTCCATTTTAATACCCATGGAGTGGAGTGCATGGCTGCAGCATGCATGCATTTGTTACTCCTTTGAGGTCAGATTCAGACAAACAATGACGATGCATGCATCTTAATTCATGGCACCATATATCAACATCACAAAATGTCTCCATAAACTCTACCCGGCCGTCTATTGTTTGGCAGCATATACAATATATTTATCTAGTAGTTAGGCTAATTGAACATCTTATTCTCATGGCAATACAAGTAGCATTTTATTTTTATTAGTACGACAAATCGATAAGTTGGAAAGTGTATCCAGTAGGACCAGTACAGTACAAATGTTATAAGAGAATCTGTATAGGATCCTAAATGGGTTAGGCTTTATAAATTCTTGTGGACTTAGGTTAGCTTGTACTCCAAGTCAATTGACTTGTATATATATTTGTAATATTGTGAATCAATTCAATCAAGACAATTACAATTCAATATGGTATCAATCGTTTAGGTTTCCCCTTCCTGGTACACTCCTAGTTTTTCTCTAAATTCCCTAACCCCAGACCGTTCCCCCTATTCCCTTCCTTGCTGTAACCCTTTTTCTCCCATGGCCACTCAACCTTCTTCCTCATCTACCATCACTGGACCTTCTCTCCAGTCCTAATGTTGCTCACTTTCTCAAACTCACTGACTTCAACTACATCCATTGGCTTAGTTAGACGAAGCCGTTTCTTATGGGTAACAACTTATTTGGTTACGTGGATGGCTCCATTCCGATGTTCTCACCAAAGGTCTTTCCAAGCCTCTCTTTCAGCTCTTACGTTCCAAACTTGTCACTTCGAGACCACCAAGTTTGCAGGGGCTGTTAATATAGGAGAATCTATATAAGATCCTAAATGGGTTAGGTTTTATAAATTCCTGTGGGCTTATGTTTACTTGTACTCCAAGTTAATTGACTTGTATATACATATATGTATTATTATGAATCAATTCAATCAAGATAATTTCAATTCAATAACAAACACGAAACAGGAACTTGTATGGACAATGAGAAATCACAATGAGAAATCACGCGAGTAAAACTACACATCAAAGTTCGGTTATCGGCCAAAAAACGTAGAAGCATTTAGAAGATAAAAATTGAGAACCAAACATTTGGGCTTGTTCATCATATGTAGGCAAATAGTAGGGCCATGCATATTTTGGGCTCCAGCTGCGACATTCGTTTGGACTCTCTTTTCTTTTGTTCGTTTGTTTCTGATATAAGTGTTATCGTGAAATACGATTTCGGATTTCATGTGTGCAAGTAAATACTCTTAGCCATTGTGATAGAAGCCAATTTCAGCATTTTTGCATCAACTGATAAAATCTCACCATGTGTCTCACTCTAATCGGAAAAATCTGAACAAAAAATTACCTTTCTCGTGTCCGCCATAGAAGCATACAATTTTTGGTTCAAAGGTAATCAATACAAATGTTCATCAAGTTCACTAATAATTGTGCCTATGCAGAATGAGAGAATTTTATGAAATAGATTTACTATCATTGGGACGTCCCGCCACTTATACATGATATAGGGAAATAGTGTTATACATGATCTAGTACTCTTGGCCCGAGATGTCATATTGATGGTGAACTCATTTAATATAAGTTCTTTCGCAGCACATTTACCCTGCAGTGAAAAGTTTCATTAACCCTCTTGCTGTCTGATACTGCATACGCTTGATCTTGAGTCCCAATCATTCATTCAATGTCCTCAAGATTTGGCCAATCAAGTAAATCATAGAGTGACCACATAGAGTGACCACTTAGAGTGACCACTTTTTCCTTTTTCCGTTTGGCTTTCACTGCCACTTGGTCTCCAATTATAAAGTCATGGGCCCTGCCCGACATGCCTAGTTTAATTTTGAAATGTTGATGTATTAGGTGTCAATTTTAACCTATAACTTGCTGACGTTTAATTGTACTACAAAATTAACTAGTTATAAAAGACCGATGTGACTAGCAAAAACTGATTGTTCTTTTCGAGAAGAGATCCTTTCCGGTTTTCTTCCACCAAGGTCAACGGATCACGTGATCAGGACTTTTGAAATTTCATCCAACGGTTAAAAATTATTATAGTTTTTAAGAAGTCAAAATAGGTGGACCGTTGATGAAATTTCAAAGATCCAGATCACTTGATCCTGTGGCCTTGATGGAAGAGATCCGGAGAGGATCTCTTCTCAACTTCGGCTTTCACTATTCCTTCTTCTCTATTTATAAAGCTATGGACCCTGGCTGACATGCCAAGTATAGTCATGAATTGTTAATGCATTTGGTGCCAATTTTAACTTATAATCCGATGATGTTTAGTTGTACCAAAAAACTATTAACATGTTATAAAAGATCGATGCAACGGGCAAACATCGACTTTTTTTTCTATTAAGTATGATACAAATTTTTCAATAATGATCCGATTGAGTTTGGTCCGTAAAGGAAAATCATATGAAATCTTAATTGTATTAACTCACTTTGCCTTGCACTTGTCAACGTGTAATTAATTCAAATGAAATTAAGTACTTCAGTGTCTGAGATTTTTGACATTGCTAAATGTTTTGCTGAATTTGATTGAGATGGTAAATCTGCAGATAATCTTGTTTAATTTTTTTTTTATCAGAACATGTTGGCAGGAAGCTCCATATCATATTACATCTTCTAAAGTCAAACCTGCTTTTCTATTATTTTTGTATGATTAGTCAGAATGGTATCAATTCCACTATGATTTTCTGCAATTCTTTAATTTCCAGCAGCAGCAATGCAGCCATATAGAATACAGAAAAGAAGGATCTTTTCTGGTTCTGCATATTTTAATGCCATATACTTCTCCTTTAATCATAACCACTTGTGAAAAATAAATAGGTTATAAATAATTCAAAAATAAAGATGAGGTGAATGGTCCAATCCATTGGTCCCTATAGACAGACAGATTCCATTTAATCATTTTTGGATGATAGAAATGCTATGAACTGGAACTTGGATTTTTGGCATTATGCCGAATTAACAACTAAACAAACATTGCAGACATGAGCGTAATTACATTGGCTATAGACTAGATATAGATGCTACATGGTTCTCATCCTTCAAAAATTACATGTAATAGGAGCATCCGTCAACAAAAGGATCACCCTAAGATGATTAACTCATGGTTCTATTTCTCAATCGTACGTGCTCTTCCAACATACTCAAAACATGAATCTCGCTCCTTGCAGAGTAGAATATCGTTGGTACGAAAAAAATAAAAATAAAAACAATCATAACAACTTCAACGGAACCAACCATATTACAACTTCCATTTTGAGTTTTGTACCCATCTCTTCTTTTATTCCTCTTCCCTTGTTTAACTTGTCCACCGTAAGTTGCTTACAGATTTACAAAGAGCCAACCCCAAAAGTATAACTGTAATTAGCCCTTTTGGTTTTAATCAAAAGTTTCCCATTTTGTTGTAACCACAACAGACTCAGAATTCTCCTGTTGTTGCTGCTGCGTCACTGGATTTTTTCGTACTGAATTTTCTAGCTTCCAATGCACGCGCTGTTTCTGCGTCGGTTTTGAGTCCTTTGGCATGTGGCCAGTTGGATTTTCTTGTTGCTGCAATTTGATTTTTGCCCCATTGCTGCTTGATTTGGAGCTCTGATGCTTCAACATGTCCAGAATTTCTATGTACTTCTGAACTCTTGTCACCTTCAAGTTCATAAACCAACAATTAGAATAGTACCAACAATGTGCAAGTAAAAGACATTTAAAACGTACATAAGTCTATAATACCTGCACTTTTCTCTGCAATTTTAGATGGTCGGCGGCAACAATTCCATCCAGTTTAATCAACTTCATCATCAGAAGCTCAGTCAAATTCTCCACATCCGTCTCGGAAACTTTCCCACCTGTAGAAGCTGTTGTTTCCAACGCTGTGACCTATTTACAACAGAAACAAAATTAATAAAACAATTCAGTAGATATCGGTTAGGCCAGTTCGTCATTGCAGCCTTGCGTCCAAGTTCGAATTCCTTTCCCCGCATATTAAATTTAAAATATGATTCATTTTAATTACCTGGCCTGCAAGCTTGTCCACTTCCAAGTTGATTTCGGCTAAGGATTTCGAAGATTTCTCTGCATTTGAATTTCTGAGCAACTCTAGGCACCTTTTTTCTCTGCCTAAAATGTCCTCCACCAGCACGATCTTTGATCCTTGTTTAACTCTTGCCACATCAAGATACTCTTTGGAGTCCCTCTCTTTCTTTTTGTATATCAGCTTCTGATCCAGATGGTGCAACTTCGTTCGCTCTGCCAACATTTTCTTCAATTCCCCTGCAAATTCGAAAACCAAATTCAATTAACAAAACAATTTAATTGTTTCTTTCCAATCAAAAAACCAAAACAAAAGTTGGATTTTGAAATTATGGCGTAGTACCAAAGCTTGCTTGGGAGTTGATTTGAATTTCGTGGCACGAAGAGCCATGCTTGACTCTAACTTTGATTGTGGGGATTGAAACAGCACTAGGATTTGTCTCATCGGTTCGCTTTTGCACCAGCATTCCCCCTGGCCTGATTTCCAAGTCTGCCCTATCGGGACCTCCGCTGCCATCGTCAACAGAGCGATTACTTTCCGAAGAAAACATTTTGTTCTTCTTTGAATTCACGGCTCGATCTATAATCTATTTCTTGATCCTCTTAGGCTAAAAGACCAATAAAAAAGAAAACTACTTGAACAAGGAACCTCAAGAGAAGCTGAGAGTTTTCGTTCGATGTTCTTTGCCTGGATTCAAAGTAACCCAATAGAGAAGAAAGAACCTTTCGATCCCTACGGTGGTATCAAAGAAAACCCAATTGTGAAAGAATTCAGAAGAAATGATGCAAAACCAAAACAACAGTTTCAAGTAATACAAACAGCCTTATTCTATCAACGAGAATAGCAAAAGGGAATGGAGGATTAGGCGAGCAGAACTACAGACTAAGTGAGACGAGTGACGAAAACATGATCAAAACTTTATGTAAGTGAGAGAGAAGCGGAGTGGAAATTGAGATCTACTCAAAGCTATATAGAAAACAATGGAAAACGGGAAAGAAAAAGGAGTGAGAACTAATGGCCAGCAGAGAAAGTGAAGCGAGTGAAGGGAATAAATCCATCTGATAAATATAAAAAGAAAGAAAAAGATGGGGGAAAAGGGAAAAATCCACATCAGTTTACGTGACGAGAGGGACAAAAGAAAAAGAGGAAAATATTTCGATTTTAAGGTAAAACAAAACCAAAAATGGCAAATAACAATAAGCATTTTACATGCAGTATTCAGACCTTTTAACCCTTTTTTAGTTCTCGTTCAAGATTGTCGTTATGTGTGTTGATGTAAACTCACAATCCAACACCAAAACAAAAGAAATTAATGTAGGAAAAGATTATACGATACAACTATCTATTTCTTTTCTTAGAGCAACTTATATGATACTGGTACATACATTTTAATTTTCGTGCTAATAATAGGATTATCTAATCTGATCAACTATGTAAGCACTAGCGTGCTAGCGCGCGTATTCTTCCTCTATTTGTGGGCGAGACTTTATCCAAATCTATGGATCTCCCCAACATCAAAGCGAGACCCATCAAAATCTGCCACTTGTTGGACGACACCTTCTTTTCTATGAGCACCCCATCGTTGAATGATGAACTTTGCCAGTCTTCGCCTTCGATCCGACCAGGGGAGGACACACGGCACATTCTTCAATGATTTCAACACATAATCCAACATACTTGTATCTTCAATATGTAGCCGAGCACAAAGACATGTGCAAAGTTAGTGATTTCAACACATAATTCAACATACTTGTATTTTCAATATGTAACCGAGCACAAAGCTATGTGCAGAGAAATACACATCTTTACATCATTAATACAGAACGGCACGATAACAATAAGTCCATGACATAAAAATTCTTCTCGCCTGCCACATAATTGAAAGAGGAAAGCAACATAGAATTGAAAAGCAGAACACGTCAAGGAAAACTTAGCAGAAAGAAAATTTCAGCCAGTTGGCACCTGTCTGGTTGCCTAAACGTGGTTGGTTCTGAGGGACAATATTGTCATTGTCCAATAGAAAATAATTGGTTTTTATTGTATGAAGCAAAAAATTATTATATTTTATAGAAGGCGAGTTGCAGACGTGCATGGTTGAATTTGATATAATAACAATATTGTCATCTGTCATTTGCGCGGACCTGATTTTTCTGCTCTCCCAGTTTCCATATATTTTTATCTTCATTTGTGTGGTTACGGTTAAGGCACGTCAACAGTTTATATTACTATTGTTTATCTTATTATCTCTATTAAAAAATTAATATAAAATAGTGACGTGACTTAACCATGACCCGTGACCGTACAAAATAAAAAAGGATGAGAGTGTATGGGAACTAGGAGGATGGAGAAGCCGGATCCCATTTGCACACCAAAGCTGTCTCAGCAATCTCATTGGTTAACACATCTATTCTAATTTAAACCTTCAGGGCCAAAAACAAAGAAAGTGTCTTTGACTAGATGTAAATTCTATTGTTATATCTTGATCATTGAATCTTTAAATAAGGATTTGCCGGCAAAATTCGTCTATAAAATACACAGGAGCATAAAAAGAGTTTTAAAAGAAAATTATAGCAATGGTCTCTTAACTTTAACCTAATTAGAGCAATGGTCTCTCTACTTTAACATAATTAGAGCAATGGTCTCTCTACTTTAACCTAATTAGAGCAATGATTCATCAACTAAAAATTCATAACCATTAGTCCCTTAATTGGTCAAAACGTGCATCTATAGTCATTTTCGTCAACTGTTAAAACTTCCATCAAAATGATTCACCCCACACGTGAGACTGAATCAAGAAGCGAATATGGGAAACTAAATGAGAAAATTATAGAAATGGTTCCCCAACTTTAACTCAATTGGAAAAGTGATCTCTTAACTTTAACCCAATTGTAGCAATAATTATTTCAACATAACTCGTTTTGACGGAAATTCTAACAAAGTTGACAAAAAAAAAAAACCATAATTGCACGTTTTGAGAAGTTAAGATACCAATGGTCATAGATATTTAATTGTAAGACTATTGCTCCAATTAAGTTAAAATTGAAGAATCTTTACTATTATTTAATTGAATGTGGAAAACAAATTTTTTGGTTGTCGATTCGAGTTCTACTCACCATTGTCCGACAAAAATACCCCTCAGGTTCAACAAAAGTTCGACACTAAAACCGACATCGGTGCGTTATGCAATTATATATCAAACCTATGTCCTCCAAATTCTCTCAAGTAACATCTGTCTGGACAGCTATTTTCTGAACGACTACAACAGCCTTCTAGTTCGTTATTAGCGTGATTTCGCTTACTGAGGTCGACGCTACAAAAGATGAAACAGATGCTCTACTCAAATAAACATTGATTCAGATGTTAACATAATCAACGTTGCCGGTAGAACAGATGTTACAATCGTTCAAAACAAGGCGAAGTAAACTTGGAAACGAAGCGCCTTCTTATCTCGTTCCAAGCACTCCAAAGCGTAGCGAATGCTATTGCAGCTGACAAACCTCACTCTTCCTTCCGAGCCTTTGATTTCGCAGGCCTTGGAGGTTTTATTACATAGCTCAGTAGGATCAATGCTATGGGAACAATGGTCCCGATGAAATTCACACTTCCATATGAGGCGAGTGTTTCGTGAAGGCTTAATACCTGTACCATGTGAGACCAACGCATGAGAAACTTTAAAGCATCGGAGGGTGGTATGTGTACATGTACATGTGTGTGTCATGTGTTCATGGTATGTTTGGATGACGTGCTCGTATTAATGTGTCTAAATCACATGTGTTCATGTTCATGTGTGTCTAAAAATGGCATGTCTGCATGTGCGAGAGAGAGCGAGAGAGAGCACTAACAATGAAACCAACACAGGAGTAGTTCAGAACCAAGATAGTGTAAGTAAAGTTGATGAACACCAATATCTTCTTAACAACGTCCATAGTTGGAGGTACAGCTTGCTGCCATCTGTAAATCACTGCTTGCGGAAAAGGTAGAAAATGATGCAGATTAATTATCTTAAAGAACAAATAATTAGTACGTGCTTGCTTGTTAAAGCACCTACCCTTCACAGGTAGATAGCAATTTAATGAAACAAAGAAATAACTAGTGAATTAGAAGCAGAAAGACCAATACCTCTTGATCCAGCAATCATCAATGCTGACTGCACAAAGAATATGATGTACCCCGGATAGAGGCCCTGCAGTTTGGAAAATAACCAATACGATACAGATAATTCAAGTTTGAAACGTGCGAAAAATCAAAACATATTCTGGAGATAAGAGAACATAAGGGTTTGAAACAAAAAGTAAGCCGAGTAATTAGTCGAAGAGAAAATGGGCACAAGCATAAATTTTGGGAAATTGGCTTGACGACGCTGAGTGGTGGATGATAAGAAATTATTACGTTAATATTACAAGTACCCTTCCACCCAAAAAAATATCATTTCACTTTAGCAATTTGAACACAAATGAGCACCAAACCAAACATTGGCACAACTAAAAAACTATAGGAACACATGAAATAACACAAAAAGCGTAATTACATTTAAAATAACACAAGTCACAGAGTTCTTTTCGGCGCCAAAAGTGGTGACATGAAAATACAAAACTGGAGGGCATGTTGTTACCCCATCCCCACCCCACCAAATTCTACCCAGCCACCTATTTTTCGCCTTGTATTTGTTAAAGGCACAAAACTTAAACAAAAAATGTAAGCGTAAAATGCATTAAGCAATGTAAGTTACCTAAAGATTGAAATTTGCCACATAATGATTAGATTGAAACCTAAGAATTAAAAGTGACTAAATGCGAAAATATCATTTGTCCAATCTGATAGTATAAATAGTTAATACTTTTTTATGAGAAGAAAATAAAAAGTTAATACTAAGTAAAACTATAAAAATATGTGGGGCGGGGGGGGGGGGGGGGGGGGGGGGGCTCAAAATCCATCACAATATCACATCCTTTCCCCATCTTGCATCGAGTTTTAATTTTAAATCCAATTGCTACTCAATACTCTACTACAGGCACTATTCTAAAAATTTCTGCCTAGGCGTTAGGCGGCTGGTCACTGCCCCGATTAATGCCTAGGCGTTTGAAAATTAAGAAAGGGTGCCTAGACCTGCTGAGGCGCCCGCCTAGACTGCCTAGGCACCCGCGTAGCCCGCCCAGACCCGCCTAGGTTGCAACTCACTTAGATAGAAAATAGATAACTTTCCTTTTGCATTTTATTGTTTCCAATAAATTGTATGAGCTTATTAAACACTTAAATAAACACACACTATATGTTTGCTCCCCATGTTTTCATTATGTTCTAATACTTCATAATATATATGACATTTTATTTTCTAGTTTATGATGAAATTATATATATTTTAAGTACAAACAGACACTTATTTACACGAAATACAATAGATTTACTTAAATTTGCCTAGTCCGCCTAGGCGCTAGGCCCCAGCCCGCCGGCTAACTAGCGCTTAGCATCTTTTAGAACCTTGGCTATAGGAAGAGAAAATCATCCTCTTGGTGCCCTAAAACATTCAGTCCCAGCATCCCCATTAGAGAAAGAACACTACAGTGTAACAAAGTCCACACATCATAGCTACACGAGGAAATTTATATGACATTTTGAAGAGAACTGTGAACTGGTTAATTATCTGGTAGTAGTTGACCGCTTTTCCTTATTTTTTATTTTTCTCAGTTTTTTTTTTTTCAAGTATAAAAGACGGACAGCCAAATCCACTCCGCAGAATGAATGCCAATAGATCCTCTAAGAGAAGCAGAGAACCTATGAAAGCATTTGTAGCAGAGCTATTGTTTGAAAATCTAAAATGGACATAAAATCAGCAAAAGATAAAAACACACATTCAGGATGAGGGTAAGACAGTTTACACTCACATGCCAAACAGCGCTGACGGTCTGTGTAGCCAGCAACTGGAAGAAACCAGCCTTCTTGCTGGGTTTAACAAGCCTTTCATACACATCTACAGAAGAATAATATATTAGATAATTGAACAGTGAATAGTCATCTTTTGTTTCATGTGCATAATATACTAATAATTTTGGGATATTATAAGAAAGTACGTGCTTTCCTGATCAGAGCTAAAAGTAGAAAAATTTCAGCCATCAAATGCAACAGGCACAAAACTGAAGAAACTAGTGACCAGATACCAAACTTCAAATATTGATACCAGGACCAATTACTCATATAGTTCTTTGCATATAGAGATCTTAAAAATGAATACAACTCGGTCCTAACTAGGATTCATTGTTTGGATATGCAAAAGTATTTTCCTGGGAAAATATTTAAACAAAACAAAAATATGGATTGCATGTTACTGACAAAAAGAAAACTTAGGAAGGAAGAGAGATGCTCACAATGACGAAGCCAGGTGCTGACTTGTATGTTCCAAACAAGTGGTAACTGAACTGAACTCTTTGCAAACTCAACACCTATAATATCAACATTTTTTGCATTATCCCACCGAGGTTTTGGTGGTGAGGACTCTGTCCAGCCACTGAAACCGAGACCAGAAAGAATGATAGAAGCCTCTGATATTGACCAAATGAAATAATATTTCCACCTCGCTGTGAATCCGGACATATACTGGTAGCTTAGTCGTTTCCAAAAACCCCATTCTTGGTATATGGGCTCAGTAAATCTTGACAAAGGAAATTGGGGTACCAAATATACATACAAGGCCATACAGAATGCAGCTTGGAGAAGAGCTCGAATTGTTGCTCCATAGGGTGATGGAGATGGTCCATTCTCTGAGCAGCTCCATATCTGAAAATGATAATTAATAAAAGCCAACTTATGAGATGGGTCAACCTTAAGAAAACAAAACTAAGAAGAAAGGAAGACACTTGGTACATAATAAGCATACCCCTTTTCCTTCGGTGCAGTCAAGATAATCCTTCATTTCATAAACTGGACCAGCAAAGTGACTACCACAGCAGAGGCAGTAGCCAAGGTACTCGATCAAAGAGGGTAACTTAATCAACCGGTTTTTCTTCTGAGACTCACGCAAACCTTCCTCTTTCAATACCCCATCATTGTAATTGATTGCAGATGAGATGACTTTCAGTGTTAAAACCATTAAGGCCCCTAAGTATGAGAAGGAAATTCAAGCTTAACTGACGCGCATAACAAATAATAGTGCATGAATTTTAGTCACGTTCCAATATATACATTTTTAGTCATGTTAAGAATTCAATAGAAGAGTCCATAAATTCTAGTAAAAAATAAAAAGAAACGGAAGTCATCAAGGACCAAAAACAGAACTTGAAAGGCTGACATAGTGCTTACCAGTTGCATCGATTCCTCCTTCCTTCCATGCGTCCCCACTCATGTAAAATACATGGCTACACATACAGACAAATGTATATGAATGATCAAGAATTCAGAAACAAAACTTTTATAAATCTCTAGATAGATAAACATTAAAAATTATCGCATATAGATGTTGTTATCACTTCGAGACCGTCAAACATTAACGAAACAATGTTACGTCAATGAAGAACACAAAGATCGGTATACCATTCACATACTGTTAAATATGCAATCATAGTTTCTCCCCAACATCACAAGTGATTGAAACGTAAAAAAAGAGCACCACAATTGATAAAAAGAGTTAAAAGACATAATTTTGGGACAAGTCAGATCTGTAAAACTTAGAACGTAAAGAACCAGAATTTTCAAGAAATTAACAGGTTATAAGGAAAAAAAACACGAATTAATTTAAATTCATTATGCATTGTCAAATTCGACCATCTATATTTAAAACAAAAAGAAAATTAATAACACTACAGATCATAACATAAACATACCAATAAACCAACACGAACTATCCAGTCAATCACAAGCTTTAGAAAACTAATTAATTTTTTTTTTTATAAACTACGAAACTTACAAAACCACCAATTCAAAATAACACTACCCATCAACTTTTTCTCACAAAATTCGATCACCAATCAAATTGTTCAGAAATTACTCATTGGGTCAAATATTAGTTTTTGTGTTTCGTAAATGTACCAGCCGATGAGGTAGCCGAAGCCCAGGATAAAGGTAATGATTCCGCAATGGTTTCGGGCGAAGGCCATGGAAGCATAGCCGAGTAGCATTGGGACTAAGAAATGGAGGTTGGAAGAGAATCCGAATGAAAGATACGAGAGGAGAGCGCCGGAAGCGAAGGCGTAGAGGTGCTTGGCGGGTGGACTGGGGACGAGTCGCCAGATGAAACTGACGGGGATGGTGGCTACAAAACATAGGAGGAAGCGGAGCACCGGAACTGAGACGCCGATCGCGGCGGCCATGGATTCCATCTCAAGGCCCATGGCTTGTATTATCAATCTGCAAATCGAATTGACAAACCTGTCCTGGTTTTTATTTAAAAACTCGATTTTTGAGTTGACATACAGAGCCAAATGACTGATATGCCTCTGGGCGAACGTTTTTATTTTTCTTTTAACTAATGATATTACATATTCTTGGCGGACGGAGAATAAGTTAAATATAACAATAAGTTTGTTATAATAATGTGGTTCAAATTCATTTTTAACGGTAGTTGAATTTAATACTTTTCACGTACAATTGAAAAAAAATATCATTATATCGTATTAGCAAGCAGACGTTCTTATTGTTTGCGTGGGATTTAGTGATGAATGTTGGTTGGGTGCTGGAGGTTTAATGGCAATAGTGTCCTTGGACAATGTCTCTTTCTATTCCATAATTTGTTGAAGTCATCGAGAGCATTTATCCATCTCCAGCATTTTCTTGTTGAGTAGCTGAAATCGAAGCGTATGTAATTCGAAATTAAATTGTAGTTAAATGGTGTTAGTTGTCGTTGGCTTTTCCTCTTACTGTTTCTTTGGGACTTGGAAAGCAACATATGATTCAGGAGAGATGGGCGCCATTTGTCTTTGATCCCAACTTGAAACCACCAACCAGATTGAAAGATTGTTGTGCTCGCCTCACTTGACAACGAAATTAGGTGACACATCGTCTAAGTTTGGATAAATTATATTTTGCATCATTAAATTTGGGTGCATTTCAACTTCATACTTCATCTTCAAAAAATTACAATGTCATACACCGAGTTACGATTTAATTGCAATATCATATATTTGTTAGTCAACTTGTCAAACAAGTGTAGGTCTCACATATATGTTGGCATGAATAAAAATTATATTTTAATCACCCCATTGTTGGAAGTATGCCCACAAAGTCACTCATTTGATGTAATAGCTTTTGGAATATTTATTGTGTTAAACTATTATATGTTTAATGAAGGGCAAAGCTTATTGTTAATCACTATTTATTGTATTATGTGTTTAAGCAATAAGGGAATCCAAGGAATGTATTTAATCTAAGAGAGAAGTGATTAAGTAAGTTAGATTAACGAGACCTTTCTCTTATGTTCATTCCTAAAACTTTCCTAGCCATAGGATTGCCAATTGGGCATTGACAATCTGCTAAGGTTAGTATGTGTTATGTTAACTCAAGCATGAGTATGACTAGTCTCAAGTCATTTAGTGTTGGACACTGAGACAAACACATAGGTGCTCAAAAGGTAATTGAGTACACTGAACTACGATCAAAAGAGAGTTCGAACATACATGTCATGTAAGAACTCATAAGTTGCAATATACAAAGTAATCTTTTGACCTGGGGCATCATAGATGTCTGATGGTTAGGTCCTTGATCTTTGATCATTTCAAAGGCATTCCATCGATAGTGTCCACGACATTGTTGGGGTCAAGCTATCTAGTCATGTAAGCATATGAATGCACAACAACGGATCTCTAACCTTCCATGATGGAGGGAGAATACTCTGAGATATGATTTGGGAGTCTTTGGCCAAAGCGTACGAATATGACTTAAGAAGTTTGTTCTAAATCATATTCAATTGAATCATATAGAGAAGTATCACATTAGATAGTAGACATGAAACAAACTATCACTAAAATAATGTGATTAAGAGTATTGTATTAGAGAAGGACTGTATTGCATTGTAATTGTAACTGGATAGGTTCTCCAACCACTTCTACTTAGCTTGGGTAGCCATGACATACTGCTAGGTGTCACTCATGGTTTGTGGAAGCCCTGAAGATTAGCAAACACTAATCTTCATCAAAGGGAGAATTGAAATGTAGTTTCAATTCACAATCGATCGTTAAGAGTAACAATTGCCCACTACCTCGCTAATTGGAACCTAATAGATCGTACACCGAGTAAGGATGAAAGTGAAGAAATATAAATGAGATGGATAGGCAATTAAATGGTTTAATTGGCAATGGTCAAGATTAATTAATTAGTTAATTAATTACACGAAAGATTCGTATTGGCCTTTTAAGTTAGTTTCGGGTCTTGGGGCCCAAAAGGGTTTTGGTCCACAAAGCCCATTGAGTTTAAGTTGTGAGACAACTAAAACTAAATGGAAATTAACCCAAATATAAAGTCAAAACCAGCCATAGGGTGAGTGGTAGCAAACTTGGGTTAAGTGCAAGTTTACCACTCACATGTGAGGTGGTATAAAGGAATCTTTATAGCCATTCTCTCACTATGGTTTTCCTAAGGCAAAGAAGAGAAACTTTTTCTCCTTTTGCTCTATAGAGGCCAGCCTTCCTAGGAGTTCACTAGCATCCAACTTCCTGTAGGTAATCCATTTCATCGTCACATCATCATCTTTGGTGTGGAGACTTAG
This sequence comes from Pyrus communis, assembly GCF_041283825.1. Taxonomy (NCBI): domain Eukaryota; kingdom Viridiplantae; phylum Streptophyta; class Magnoliopsida; order Rosales; family Rosaceae; genus Pyrus; species Pyrus communis. The sequence goes on along the minus strand of NC_142570.1, from coordinate 12,172,715 downwards.
AGGCACCAAACTTTTGATATTTTTGGAGTTCCTTTCCTTACATCCTCAAGGACCAAAGGAGCATCAAAAGGGAAGAAAATCACATGGAAGATCTAAGGAGCTAGGAGGTGACTTGAAGACCCTCCACTTGGGTGAATCCCTTTTGTAAATAAGGATGAGCTTCAAGGGTAATGAATCTCAAAATCCTTTCTTCTCTTTAATGTTGTTAAAAAGTCTTGTGTTTCACCATTCACTAGGCTTTGAAAGTCATGGGTTTTAGAATTGTTTCTTAATGCATGCCTACAGGCGCAGTGCTGCTTTATGCCAAAACATTATCAATAACTAAGATGCCTGATCTAGTGCTTTGAGCTAAGTACAATAAACTGAAAATGCACTTAGATATGGAGCTTTAGTCTTCATAGTCTCAACAAAGGTTTCTTTTGACGCTATATGGGTATACTTGGGGGTAACACCTTCTGGGTGTAGTTCGACTGATGAACCAGTATATTGTCAAAACCATGCTCGAAGCTTTAGGTCAAGATAGTGTTGAGTTTTTCCAAGATCTTTCATCTCAAAGTCCGACTTCAGGTGCAAGGCAGTTTTCTCAAGCTTTGTAGGAGTCTGAGATTCATGTCATTGACATGAACTTCAAGTCTAGTAATTTCATATTTGTACACACAGGGTCATATATCCCAAACTGGACAAATATTCACTTAGATTGGTACACCATCCGCCCAGATTGTTCTAAATCCATAAAGTGAAAGCCTCGTCTAAATCCAAAAGGTGTTCAACGGTCCAAAACCATTTGAATGAGTACATGTAAGTCATTCCAAAACTTCCATGTAGTTTTCGTATCATAATCCCAAAGATACATTACAACTCTGTTTATAAGCTGCAATCAATCCAGGTTGTATGAGAGAAGCCTTGCGCCATAAGGCACTGTTATACTAGACTATTTGATTCATCTTATTTGACATGGATTGTGTCTTTCCAGTTAACCCATCCATTCTACTTTGTCACTACTCAACAAAACGCAGTTCGATACTGTTGCTTTTCATTTATATCGGTAGCTACCATACAAGTAAAGCGTCATCGATGATAATTTCATTCCAATTTCATATCTCATCCAAACTAGCTGGATCGAGAACTTCAAGTCTCGGGAGTAACCCGGATTAATCTCATGAGATGGAAATGATTGAAACAACAATCGAGGAAGGGATTTGTTTGTGCCATGATTCTCTCATGAGACAGTAATCGAGGAAGGGATTCGTTTGTGCCATATTTCTTCAATTCCGTGGAAGTGAACCTTCGAACTGGTTGATCTGACATGTTTTAGACCAAAGACAAATTGATTGGCTATCCACGAGTGTATCGGGGTTGGCCACTAGGTGTAGCAATACACCCGCGAGTGAATTGCCGATGCACATAGTAGCATCCTTTCTAAGGACAATGACATCCATAGGCTACATTTATCTTTGCAAGCATGTCTTCAACTGGTATATGCAATTTTGTCATTTTTGCTAGAGCAAAGAAAGCACCTAGAAACACTTTGATGGTTTAGAATATGGGATCGAGATGAGATATAGCGAGGGTGTCCACGATAATTCATGTCATTCTTCAAGAACATTAATGTTTTTATCTCCCCCTAACAACAGGAATATTGTTTTATGAAAGTGATAGGTCGCTTGCACAGGCTTAAGGAGAATCATAATCGACATTGATTCATATATATTTTTTAGGAACCGTATTGGTATATTGTTGTGGCTCAGTTAACAAACAAAGTGTACACCCATATGCATGAGTACGAAACATTAGATTGTACCAAGTTACCAACTATAGCGCCAAAATAAGATTGGGTGGCAATGGGCCTTAGGCGGACCAACATAGCTTCATGCAATATTATATAACCTTACGTAGAATAGGATTGGGTGGCAATGGGCCTTAGGCGGACCAACATAGCTGCATGCAATATTATATAGCCCTACATAGAAAATTTGAAAGCTTGGTGTGTTCCCTACCAAAGTCTATACGACAACTGAAAGGTGTTTGATGATCGATTTCTGTGAGATTGTTTGGGTGTGAATATAGGGAATTGAAATGTTCAAATTATATCCAAACAAAATGTAATAATCATTGATTTTGTTAATGTAAACTTTCCGACATTACCTAGTCTTCTGGACTCTATAGATAATTGAAGTGGTGAGCCCACAACTTAATAATCGGTGCCAAGATTCTAGCAAGTAGTGTTGGGTATGGACAAACATGCAACCAATGTATCGATACATCAACCAAAACCCTAAATTAATTAAATGGTTTGCATTTTGATTGGATTAGTTCACAAATATTCCCTTTAATCTGTTGTAGGAACGATGGAGGATCTGTACGTATCATTATAGTACATAGGCGAGTAATTAGCTTGCCTGGTAAAGATCTTAGTAGCTGGGTTAGTAATTAGCTTGCCTAATAAAGATCAGTGAGCATGTTTGGCAAGGTACGCTTCCAGTACGATGTCCTCACTACTAGTAAGGAATGTCCTATTCAGTGCATCATCAATCAACCTAGATATCCCAAATGTTTGTGCCATAACACCCTTTGGAATCCTGGACTTTCTAGCTGGCCATATAGTGGGCCTTTGCAAAGCGAAGGATTGTGATGTGTAATCCATTCGGGAGGTGTTTCATCTTCTCTAGAATATATTTCTGGCTATATTCGTAAGAAGTTATTCAAAAAGGAATTGCACTCCATTTTCTATGGTGGCTTCAATAGGTAATAACTCTCTCGAATATCCTTAAAGCTTAAAAAGCATTCTTCCGGAACAAAGTGAGTATAAGGCTTCCCTTATGGTAAAGTTAATACCTATAGACAACATGATATAGTACTGTCATGCCCCACAATTAGGTTAGATAGGCCTGAAAGTGTTGTTAAGGGGTAATTAGGCATGAATTTAGCAAATGGAACCAGACAACTAACTGCCTCACAAGATATAAGTATGAGTTAATTGAATAAGGTCGCGTGTATTATCTTGAGTCAATTAGCTTGTGTTTGGGAACAATAATGTTATCCAAAGCTAAAACAAACACCAAACTTAAATTTGAAAACTAGGAAATTGTTCACAAAGTAAACCAAATTTACTAAGGGGGTTAAAATGGCTTCCCATGTCAAAATTTAACTCTCTAAATGTGTTAGGTGGAGCAAAATTAGTCTCACATATTGACTACGGAAATAGTACACCTTAACAACATTGGTAGAGGCACAAAGAAGTGCATAGCTAATGGTCTTTTCCATCAAAACGTAAGTAGATTCTGTAGGGTTAAGGTTCATGAATACTATCCCTTATTCTTGAAGTTTTAAGTCTCAAAGGTTCGGAAATATTGTCCCTTATTTTTTAAGTTTTAGGTCTTAGGTGCCAAGAATCACATTTCTGTTTGTGATGCCACCCCATAGCAGGCCCTGATTCTATCATTTGTTGTAAAATAAACGCAAAAGTGAGTGAGAGAGAGACAAACAGACAAACAAACAAACAAAGAGACCCAAACTTGGGTTTAGTGTTAGAAATGTGCCCTAAAACCAATCATATGATGATACTTTACGAACATTTCACATGTTAAACTAATCTAGTTTAATATAAAGGGCAAAGATTATTATTTTAAGCCGTCTCATATAAATGTTATATGCTTAAACAATAAGTCCAAGGAATATGTAATTGGGAGAATGTGATTTAAAGAAGTTAGATTCATGAGACCATTCTCTTTTGTATACATATCTTAAATGTTCCTGATCATAGGATTGCCAATTGGGCATTGACAATCTGTTAAGATCAATACGTACTATGTCTTCTCTTAGGAAGAGTGACTGGTCTTGAGTCATTGGTGTGACTGACACCAAGACAAGCATGTAGGTGCTCAATAGAGAATGGGTCCACTAAACATGATCAACAATGAGTTCTCATATTCATGTCACATGAGAACTCATGGTTGGGATCATGCAAAGTACTACTTTAACCTGAGGCATCATAGTTGTCTGTGGTTAGGTCCTTGATCTTTGACTATGTCAAAGTCACTCCGTCAGAGGGTGTCCATGACATAGCTAGGGTTAAGCCACTTAGCCATGGAGGCAAGTGAATGCACAACAAGGGATCTCTAACCTTCAAATTGTTTGAGGGAGAATACTCTATTATATGATTAAGAATCTCTGGCCAAAGTATGAATAAGATTTAGGAAGTTGTTCCAAATCACATTCAAGGTAATTATATAAGTAAGAGAATCACATTGGACAGTAGACATGAATGAACTATCAAACTAAACAATATAGTCAAGAGTATCGTATTAGAGAAAGACCGTATTGCATTGTAATCCTAAACTGAATAGGTTCTCCACCTCTTCTGATTAGCTTAGGTAGCCATGACATACTGCTAGGTGTCATTCATGGTTTGTGGAAGCCCTAAAGGTGTATAATCACTAAAGGGAGAATTGAAAGTAAGTTTCAATTCACAATCGATTTGAAGAGTTCTAATCGCCCACTACCTCACTAAAAGAACCTAATGGATCGTACACCAAGTAAGGTAGAGATTGAAGAAACAACGGAGATGAGTAAGAATAATTAAATGGTTTAATTATTTATGGCTATGATTAATTAATATGTTAATTAATCAAACAAATATGTTCGTTATAGACCTCAGGTTAGTTTTGGGCCATAAGGCCCAATGAGATTTGAATGTCAAGCCCATTAACTCAAGTTGTATGACAACTTGAAACACAAAGGGCCTTAAAGCCCAAAGAACCCAATATGGCCATAGGAGTAAGGGGTAGTAAACTTGGCTCAATTGCAAGTTTGCCACTCCATTATGAGTTGGTATAAAAGCAACTTTATAGCAATTTCATCCTTAGGGTTTCTTTTGAAGAAAAAGGTGATAACACAGGCTCTCATTTTCTCTCTAGGAGTTCGGCCACATTGGAGAAATTACTAGCATCTATTTCATCCAAGGCCACTCATCTCTTCATCAATTCTCTCCTTAGTGTGGAGACTTAGAGGTTCTCTATTTTGGGAACTTGGAGAATCTATTCTACCATCCTCCTCCAAGAAATCCATGGAGCTAAGAAGAAAGGAATGAAGGCTCTCTCTCTTGGGTGATTAGCCTTTGCTTATTGATAGGAGCATATTTATGCGACTTAAATGGCTTGTTCTCGTACATTTACGTTATGTTTCTTTAGTTATTTTAGTACTTTAAGCTATTTTCGTGTGTTTGTAGGTCCAAAGGGCTAAAGGAGCAAAAAGATGCATTTTGGAGACTTTTGGAGCACTTTTGGGCTAAGGACAGATAGCTTATGCTTGAAGCCAAAGTGTTGGACGAAATTGAAGACCTAATTGGAGCCAAAGTGTTGGAACCTTGTTCTCTTTAGTTTTAGGACATTTAAACCTTTCCTAATCCCAATCATGCCATGCATAACACACATCCATTCTAACACATTGTCATTGCACATGCATTTCCTTCATTAGTTAACCCACATGCACTTATCACTTATCATCACCACATATCATATCACTTAATCACTTATCACTTATCATCACCACTTAACCACTTATCATATCATAACCACATATCATATCACTTATCACTTATCACTTAACATAACATCCACCTACTTCACCTACAACATCCACTTCACCTACAACATCCACCTACTTCACCTACAACATCCACCCACTTCACCTACAACATCCACCTACTTCACCTACAACATCCACCTACTTCACCTACAACATCCACTTCACCTACAACATCCACCTACTTCACCTACAACATCCACCTACTTCACCTACAAATGACATAGCCATATGTTCCCTCCACTACTCCTATAAATACCCTTGCATTCATTCATTCATGGACATCTCATTTTCATACACAACACATTACAAACACATTCTCCCTTCCCTAGCCGTGAGCTTCCCATCTCTCCCCTTATAATCCAAACACCATTTTTCCATTTCCCTATTAATCCAAACACCACTCCCCAAACCATTCACACCATCAAACTATCCTTAGACCTTGTGCTACAACAACGAGGAAGAGAAGAGTGCCTAAACGTTCATACAATTCAAGTTTGAGTTGTTGGAATGTTTAGGTGTTTCTTTGATTTCAATGTTTAAATTCAATTCTCTTTGTTTGTATGTATGAGGAATGGAAGAGAAGAGTGCCTAAACGTTCATACAATTCAAGTTTGAGTTGTTGGAATGTTTAGGTATTTCTTTGATTTCAAAGTTATAATAAACTAAACCCCCTTTAGCTAGGGGGTGATTCGAAATATATGTTTATGCTTGCATTTTGATTTGATTACTTCTAATTGCGTTTCATAAGTTGTTGATTCAATTTGTTTAACCGTTTGATTGATAACTTATTTATGTATGTTTATTAAGAATGCGCGCTTAATTTTCATGCATGAATATGACGCTAGAATATAAGTGAATTTCACCTAATCGTTATGAACTTATATTCACAAGTAGTGGAGGTTGCTTATAAACAATCGCGTTAAATGAATTCTTGGCACGAGTTTCATGCTCATCATAGTAACGAATGCCTCGTCAACACTTATAGTTTTCATGATGCTTAATGATCTTTGATTGTATCTTTATTGTGCTTTTCACGTAAAGGACTTTTGGAGAATGTTGTGAATTGCGTTGCGCTAACCCATCCAATTCATTAACTTAAGGAAAACTTGACGGTTAATTTAAGCGGACCTAATTGACCCGGGGCGTTGAGAATTAATGATTTATTGAAATGCAATTGGAAATCGTTTTATTATGCAAGTATAACATATGTGGAGATGAACCCCGTAGCTAACTTTCCATCCATTTGTTCTTTCTTTTCTTGTTTCTGTTTTCATGTTTAATTTAACTTGTTATTCAATTATGTTAAACATGTGAAACTAATTTCTTTTTAGTTAGAGGCGAATTTGAAGCCATGGACATATGTTGGTTATGATTTGATTTACTCCAATTATGAATTCATGAACTTTAGATGTGGGTTACTTTTCTGTTTTGATTAAGAACTTGTTTATGTATGTGGGTTGAGGGTCGACACTTAATTTGCATGTCTAAACTTGATGCTAGGATATAAGGGAATTTCACCTAATCGTTATGAACTTATATTCATGAGTAGTAAAGATCGCTAGTCACGATTGTGTTTAGTAAACCCTAGGCTGGATTAACATGCGTATTCCATAGTTATGAATGCCTAGTCGATGTTTATGATTTCCGTTGAACTTAATGATCTTTGTTGAATGTCTCTATCATGCGTATTCCATGGTTAGGGACTTTGATTAGGAATAATTTGGTTGTAATGCGTATCCCATTCAATCCAATGAATCTAGGGAAATCTGAAAGTTAGTTTAAGCGAACCTAATTAACTTGGAGCATTGTCATTCATCGTTTGTTGAAGTCATAACTAGGAGTCAATTTATATGCTTATGTTCATGTGTGGATAAGGAACCCTCTAACTAGTTGTTCATCATTCTATTTCATTAATTTCGTTTTTAGAATCTGTTTTAATTCCAAGTTTCTGTTTTAGTTTAAATTCATCCAAAACCAATCCCCCATTTATTTTAAAGTGTTAGATTAGTTAGAAATACATTCATATTGTTATTTTACGTTTTTGAGTCAGTTTCCAAGAGATTTGCAATCCCTCCTAATCCCCGGTCCAGAACGATCCCTACTTATACATATACTACAATTTGACGAAAAGAGGGTTTAATTTGTGTGCGTATAAATTCCCGCATCACTTATGCAAAGAGGAATCAACAAAGGTATAAGATTTCTCAACTCACTTTGTTTTGAGTTAAGTTTTGGTTCATCATAGCTACTAGGCTTTGAATTTCATGGGTTAAGTTTTGTTTTTGAGTGCATACAAGCATGATTCCGCCTTTTAATTGTTAATAGCATGCATAGATGTTGCTAAAATGAACTTGTTTTCACAAATATTTCCTTCATTTAGGAGGTTCTAGTCGAAGCTGGAGGGGTATGTTAGGTACTCTTTAGTTGAAGATGGATAAGCAGAATCAGTAAGCGTCTGCTGAATGCAGAGCCTTCTATCCTGTACATCTCTGCTGAAGTATAGCATGTCATTTGATGGACCCCAGTCGAAAGTTAGTAATACCATTTGATAGGCTCCAACCGAAGCTAAGTTGGTAACCTCCCAGCCAAATTACTAGGATACATTTCTCTCACAATTGTGGTAGTAATCAGATTCGAGAATTCGGTAAACTTCCACTCACATTTCTGCTTTGGGAGCAAGTTAGAAACATGGAATGATAAAAAAAATCTTCTTTACTAAAAAAATTCGACCAGATTCTATAAACTTCATAACTTGTCATGCCCCAGACCCGGGTCGACAATAAAAACTCGAACTCGAATCTAAAACATGAGTTAAAAACTCAATAAATAAAAGGAAATTAAAACTGGTTGGAAAATAAACTCCTCTTATTAAAATAATTCATGATTCTTAAACAAATCAAGAATTCTTTACAACCTACAGTAAATGAATGAATAAAATTCCATTCTCAGATCTAATCCGATCTCATCCCACCTACCCTCTTGAATATCTAGTTCGTAAACCTGCATAACAATAGAGGGATAAGCTTCAACAGCTCAGTAAAGACATAACCTTATCACAGTAAATTGACAATATTAAATTAAGTGTTATGAAATCATATAGCCAAACATCAAATCACAAATTATAATAATGCATATATGCAATCTAACCTCTTCAACTACACATGTTAATTTATATAATAAAACACGCGGACCTGCACATCTTATACCATGCATTTTACCATTGCAATGGTGGTTCAAATGTTCTATTATAGAAACTAACTCCCATACGATATCCCAAGTTCATAAACCCCTTTTGCTAGTCATCTTATCTAATTCATTGATCTCCAACCCAAATCACCCACATCGACAATTCCCGCTGATATCCTATGCTAATGTGCACATCGGGCTCGCCTAGAACTGGTTTCATAATGAATAGATTCAACTACACAAAAAATCCTTTCCAACTATCCTCATTTCCTAAATTCAAATCTCAACATTGAAGTTCCAGCCACATCTCACAACATGAGTGATGCACAAATAATGTCATTTCATCTTTCATATGTATCACAGTATATTCTCAACGAATAGCATTCTAGCAGTAATTCCATAACCAATAACAAGTAAACACTTAACTGAAGCAATTAACCAATTAAAATCCAACCACAACTGAAGCAATTAACCAATTAAAATCCAACCACATTAATCAACCAAAAAGATCAAGAGTATTATAACACTTCACGAAATTTGATAAAATCAATTTCCATAAAGGTTTGCCTTATTTCCCCTACCTCGATTATAAAGCTAAAACGAAGATCCACATAACTACCGGAATAACTAAGCTCCACGTACTTATCTACGTCACGACTGAAATAGCTAAGTTCCACGTACTTAAGCAAGTTCATTGATCACTACAATGCCATGTATTTCTTCCACACTATTTTCTTTTCTAATCTCTCTCTCTCTAGTATACACATATATAATACAAAGCAACATACTCTGCATGAAAACTATATGCAATGTACAAGATATAGAGATTTGGAAGAATGGTACGAATAAAAATTAAAGATTGGATGCTATTTATAGTAGGCAAAGGTTGGCTATAAGGGAAGAAATAGATAGAAATGGGCTGAGAATAAACATTGGTACATCCCTTAAAAGGAACACGTAATTGATGACTCATGGAATGCAGGACCACGTGGCAATTCATGATAAGGTGACTGACGCATCACAAGATGATGTGTCGTGCGTTTCATATGGCCAGGTAGGAAACTTGATCAATACGAGATAAAGATGGCTTAATTAGTGACTAAGCTATGCATGCAAACGTGTAGCATGCACGACACGATATCACAAAAATATGTGATGGTTCCATAAGGAATTGGTTATAGCAAACGGGTTGGCTAAGAGAATATGGGTCAAAATACTATATAATATATAAAATTAAAAATACGAGTTCTCACATAACTGTACCTACGGATTGACGTGAATGTTGAGTAAAAAATAATCACAAGACAATACGTGGATTTCTGGACAGGAGAGGACAAAATACCCTTGAGGTATAACGGGATTCCTATGCGTGAGCAGCGGGCAATCATCCTTCAACCAAGTCAAAAATGCCCAAAAAAGGTAACAATTCAAAATCCATCTCATCAAATCCCTTTTACAAGATAATTCCCAAAACCTATCTCATTCCATATATTTTTTTTACCTCTTTTTCCCTCTTTTAGCTAATCAATTAAGCTGTCATTCCATAACTTACAAAATATTCCACATAAATTACATAACCTCCCAAAAACATTCCTTTTATTATGTTAATTAGCCAATTAATATATTTATTCCTAATCAATATATTAATTGCTAATTAAATCACCAAATAACACCCAAAATAAACATAAAGGGCCAGCCACTCTTTCTCCAAAGAGGACCGGCCATACCCTATAAATATCACCCATTTTTCTCTAAAAACCTAGGTTCACACTCTTGCAAAATTCCAAAAACTCTCTAAACACTTTTCTCTCTAAATTCTAACTTTAGCATCGGAGGTTCTTCGGCCAAAACCCCTCCCCCCAATTCATCTTGGGAGCGTGAGGCTCTTGGCCTTGACCCTAACGTGTTAATTGTTTTGTAGGTGCAATTTTGTCCAAGAAGGAGGAAGAAATTTGCATCCATAGTAAAGGTTTCAATCATGTCTTGCTTCAGGCAAAAGATCATCTTCGCATGATTGGAACTGTCCGTAAGAGTGAGTCAAATAGCCATGGAATCCTCTTCAGTGAGGTACTTCCATTTAATAATTCAGGCATAAATCTTTGAATAAAGATCGTGCCGGAGGCTTATTTAGCTCTTCAACACCATTGCTAACTATAATAGTTTCAAGCTTTGCGTAGTCAAGTGGAGCTTCACATCTTGTACCCGCATAAGGTAGTTCTGAAACTTCCAAATCAGTGAAATCGAACTTCTTACAGTTCTACAATTTGCTGAATGGAGCAAACAAGATTATGATTGGTGCTATGAGAAATAAAACCTCCATAAGCATCAAAGTTAGAACATTCGGGTTTTAAGACATGGTTTAGTTTCAACCGATTAATCATGAAAAGCTTCGAGTTTCAACATGAATGGTGCGTTTAGGAAACTTCATTGGGAGAGAGGACATGGCATAGCAAGAAAGAGAGAGATGGAGAAATGCTTGAAGAATTATGTGTATTATTCAAGATCTTGTGCCTTTATTTATAGTAAACAAGAAGGATTCCTTACCTTGCAAGTAATATAATCCTGAAAGGAAAAGATCTTCTAGTATCTTATTTACAAAACCACACGTGGTTAAATTTATGTTTAAACCTAATGATTTTTTTTCATAATCGAGCACCAATTACATCCCTAATATTATATTCGAAACTACTATATTCAATTTTCCATCAATTCAAGTCACATTATGTCATGCCCCAAACCCAAGGTCAGCGAAAAAATATGACCCCGCACACAATGCACAAGTAAAAATAAAAATAAAAATAAAAAATCAAACTTCTCTTCTATAAATAACTCCAGAATCCTTACAAGGAGTACAAAAATAAATAAAAACTCTTAAATCTCTCGTCTAACACAATCTCAGCTCGTCTATCTTTCTTTAAACTTGTACGAACCTGCAAGGTCTAAAATGTATAGGGTGAGCGAAAACACAACTTAGCAGGGCCATAAGTCTTATCAAGGATTATTTTCATGGCTAAACCAAGTTTCATGCTCACATAAATCAACTATAACATGTTATCAAACATATATTATTTATCATGAATATAGCTTAACTTTAACTACCAGCCCGTTAATTTATATAATAAAACACGTGGGCCTGCATATCCCACACCATGCATTTTACCACTGCAGTGGTGGTCCGAATGCTCTATGACATAAACCAAAATTTTGTTAGTCATCTTGTTCTTCTCTCGATCGCCAGAATCCCCACTACTTCATACCATTCCTATAATTTCACTTTTGCCACCCTTGTTGTCCTTACGAGAGTTGAACTCAACCACACAAAATAATATTTCCATTTCCATATCCCAATCTCGAATAACCAATAAAATCCTTCTACTACAATATGCTATGACATATGCAATTAATCAGCATTATCACATTATCCACATATCAACAATAAAAGTAATATGAATCATATTCCAATATACATAATTATATCAATTATAGAGATAGATCAAATATAACACATATTTCACATAGCTTAAACATGACAAATACTCCAATGGTGATAAGTTTCCCAAGAAACCCCTACCTTCATTTCAAAGCTAAAATGAAGATCCACATCTATCACATCCCAGCCCGAGCCCCCACCACATCCCGGGCTCGATTCCATTGTAACACGATATTGTCCGCTTTGGGCCCCTACCACGCCCTCACGGTTTTGTTTCTGGGAACTCACATGAGAACTTCCCAGTGGGTTACCCATCCTGGGATTGCTCCCGCGCGAACTCACTTAACTTCGGAGTTCCTACGGAACCCGAAGCCAGTGAGCAGGCCTCGTGCTAGGTAAAGATGGGAATATACATATAAGGCTTACATGATCCACTCTCTTAGGCGATGTGGGATCTTACAACGTCACTACCGTAATAGCTAAACTCCACATACTTGAGCAAGCTCCTTGATCATTCTTAACACCATGTATTTCTTCCACTCTTATCTTTTCTAATCTCTCTCTATATATATAAACAATATACACACACACTAACACGTTGCATATAATTGTCATTATACAAAGTCTCAACAACATATTTATACATTTCTTTTGAATTCTCTAACACTGAAACATGTAGAATACATTTTGCATCAATATAACTACTCTCAAAATTCTTCTAACCAATATATAAATACCCAAATCCTCATATTGAAGCACTAATTCTCCTTCATAATTATGATTATGTATATAACAATAATTTTGCAAGTGATTCTCTAAAATCGTGAACCAACACTGAGTTCAAACCTAACTCCTAGAGCTCATATTAGCTATAGAATAATTCATAACTCAATTGCAAAATTACAAATCCAAAGAGATCATAATTCTTTGTAGGGGTGGAAAAAAAATACCAAATATTCCAAACCGAACCGAAACCGAAAATCCCAAAAATTTTGGTACCCAATACCGAACCGATCCTGAAATTTCAATATGGAAATCGGTCTCACATTTTCATTTGTTCGGTAATCCCAAACCTAACCGAAATAAAAAAAATATATTATTTAATTTTAAATATATATTTGGAATTGTAACAACCATCAGATTTGGTTGAGATTTAATCTCAATCGTTGAATACAAATCAAACCCTCATAACTTAATCACGTTCTTTCTCCGTCTCTCGACTCAACCTCACCTCAGACCTCACCTCACCACCCTCCTCGCCGATTTCTCTCTCCGTCTTCGAATCCGGCGACACCCACATTACATAAGTGACTCGCCTCTTTCTCGACTGGCCTATCACCTCTCTGATCTCTCTCTTTCTCTCTTTCTCTCTCAACTTCTCATCCCTCATTGTGGATGAGCCTTCCTTCATGACACAGAGGCAAAGCCACGGCCACCGGCGCCGCTCACCTCTCTAATCTTTCTCTCTCTCGACTTCTTCATCCAGATTCTAGTGCTCTGTGCACCAATTCTCCCCTAAATCAGGTAAATTTTGGAATTAATTTAGGCTTTGAAATTTAATTTAGGGTTCAAATTCTAGATTAGGGTTTGTGAAATTTAGCCCTTGGAAGATATTGATATGGAGGTTGATGATTTATGGTTTATACAGTTAGCTTTTACCCAGCAGAGTAAAGAAAGAGATCGTTGAAACTTGAACTTGATGTTAAAGATCTGGTATGTCACAAATCATCTCTCAAACTTAACTTTTTTTTGTCCATTATTTGATTTAGCTTCTTGTTTGGTTATGGGAAATTAAGATTTGATGTTAATGCTGAGTATATATTCGGATGTGGAGGAGGATATTTCAGATTGTGCATATGATGTATGTTCGATAATTACATTGAAAAATAAAGAAGAATTCTTGCATTTTTGTTGCTGATGTGGTTGAATTAGCATTGAAAAGAATTGTGCTTGGGTGAATTGGAGCCGTAGATTTTGTTATTTTGCGTAATAGTTGTGCTGAGTTTGTGTTGCCAAGTTCTTGTTTTAAGGGTCATGAAGTAGAAGATATGTAATGGGGGTTGAGCGGTCTAAGGGTGGAAAAAAATACTGAAAATACCAACCTGAACTGAAAAAATCCCGAAACCGAACCAAAAAAATACTAAACTGAAAATCCCGAAAATTTTGGTACCCAATACCGAACCGATCCTGAACTTTCAATACGGGAATCAGTCTTACATTTCCATTTTTTCGATAATCCCGAACTAAACCAAAATAAAATATATATATATATTATTTAATTTTAAATATATATTTGGAATTGTAACATTCGTCGGATTTGGTTGAGATTTAATCTCAACCGTTGAATACAAATCAAAGTTTAACCCTTAGAGAACTCAGTCACTCTCTCTCCGTCTCTCAAGCCTCGACTCGAACTCACCTCACCTTAGAGCTCAGATAACCTCTCCGTCACCACCTTCCTTGCTGATGTCTCCCTCTGTCTTCGAATCCAGCCACACCCACATCACACAAGTGACTCACCTCTCTGATCTTTCTCTCAAATCTGGTAAATTTTGGAATTAATTTAGGGTTTGAAATTTAGTTTAGGGTTCAAATTCTAGATTAGGGTTTGTGAAATTTAGCACTTGGAGTTGGAACTGATATAAAATTTAGTCCCTTTTGTCTAAATTTCAACACTTTCTCAAAGTTAGTCCCTTTTGTCTAAATTTCAACACTTTCTCAAATTTCAAGAACTAGGGTTTGGGATTTCAGCTAAATTTTGATTTTCCAATGCAGATTTTATGCGTTTACTTCATGGTGCTTCCGCTGCACGATGAGGGTGCAATTTCCTTAGGTCTGTTGAGCATGCCAAGCCTGTTTGTGGGGTCATTGGCCCTCACCTCCATTGTCGCACCAGTTGCAACTCTATTTTCAATCTGCTCAACATTTCGAAAGGCAAGGTATATGTGGGTATTTTCACCATTTCTTCGATATGGGGAGCTTTGGAATTGTTGTTTTTTGTGGTAAAAATTGTTTATTTTCATGTGGGGTGACCCTGTAACTTGTTATTTTTGGTTGAAAACAAAAGGGTATATTTGGTTCCTGCCAGATTTCGATATGTTGTGTTTTTGCCCTTTTTTTTTTTTTTTTTATACAGGGAGTTCAAAATGATTGTTTTTGTGGTTGAAATTGATTCTTTTGATATGGGATCTTTCTGACACACCCCGACCCAGAAAGTCCACTTGGACCCTGAATCGAGCTGTGCTGGCCGACACCTGGAAGGTGACGAAGCTGATGCGATATTTATACGCACACAAACTAAACCCTATTTGTGACAATTGTAGTAATGATGTAAGTAGGGATCGTTCTAACCGGGGATTAACTAGGGATGCTAAACACTTGACTCAAATAAATAAAACTAACTTTTAAAACACTAAGACAAACTAAAAGACTCAAAACAAGTTCAAAAGACTCCAAATACTTAAAAACATAAAATAAGACAAATCAAATGATTAAGACTTAACAAAATAGGGGGGGGATTGTGGTTGGACGAGATTAAACTAAACGGACAGATTATAATTTAAAACAGATAGTAAAGATGAATGTGATGAAAATATGGATGATGGAATAGCTAAGGGGTTTTTCTCCACACATGTTACACTTGCATACAAGATTGATTTTCGGTTGGTCTTTCGATAAATTATGAAACTCAATGCTCCAAGTTAATTAGGTCCGCTTAAATTAACTTTCAGATTTCCCTAGATTCGTTGGATTGAATGGAATACGCATTACAACCAAATTATTCTTAATCAAAGTCCCTAACTATGGAATACGCATGATAGAGACATTCAACAAAGATCATTAAGTTCAATGAAAATTATAAGTGTTGACGAGGCATTCGTTACTATGGAATACGCATGAAACTAATGCCAAGAATTCATTTAACGCGATTGTTTATAAGCAACCTCCACTACTTGTGAATATAAGTTCGTAACTATTAGGTGAAACTCACTTATATTCTAGCGTCATATTCATTCAAACGGTTAAACAAATTGAATCCACAACTTATGAAATTCCAACCAAAAGTAATCAATTCATATTGCAAGCATAAACATGTATTTTGAATCACCCCCTAGCTAAAGGGGGTTTTAGTTCCTCATAACTTTGAAATCAAAGAAACACCTAAACATTCCAACAACTCAAACTTGAATTGTATGAACGTTTAGGCACTCTTCTCTTCCATTACAAAACAAAGAAAATTGAATTTAAACATTGAAATCAAAGAAACACCTAAACATTCCAACAACTCAAACTTGAATTGTATGAACGTTTAGGCACTCTTATCTTCCTCGTTGTTGTAGCACAAGGTCTAAGGTGAGCTTTGGGGATTATGCGAAGTGTTTTGGAGGGATGGGAAGTGGTTGGATAGTGGCTGCAATGGAGGAGAAAAACTGCACAGAAATGGAAGGATATGCACGGTTATGGATGTGTGTTTGTGTTGTGTGTTGTGTTGTGAATGGAATGAATCAATTGTGGCTGCAATGCATGCTTATTTATAGGTAAATGAGAGGGAACATGACAGCTTGGAATAGGTGGAAATGTGGCTGCAAGTTTGGTGAATGATTTATGAGTGAATGCATGTGAATGTGGCTAGGTTGGAAAGCTGGAATTGCTGGAATTGTAATGTACCCCACGGCATTGATTGTGTTTGAGTGTTGTGGCTGCAATGTTTGTTGGTTAAAGATGCATGTGGATGTATTATACAATGGGAAAGTATGTGATTGACAACTAGGGTGAATGGTGGCTGCAATGATGAAGTGTGATGGCTGAAAATGCAAGGGAAGTGCACGGCATTGATTAGTTTTAGGTGCATGTGGCTGCATTGTTGTGCAATGATGGAGGAATAAGTGCATGTGGTTGAATTGGTGATGAATGTGCATGTCAAAGAATGGATTTGGCTGCAATGGTGTGTAATTGGGCTAGGTTTTAAGTGCATGAAATGGACCCAAATTGCTCCCCCTTGCATGGCAAGGAATGGTGTTTGTGGTGAGCCCATGGCAAGGTGTTATGTAATTGGGTTAGGGCCATTGTTTTGTATCCTCAAGTGCATACAAGGCCTTCAATTTCATCCAACACTTGGGCTCCAAGCATAAGCTATCTATCCTTAGCCCAATAGTGCTCCAAAAGGCCCCAAAACACTCCATAATGCATCCTTTCGCCAAAACACGTCTTTCGATCCTGAAAACACACAAAAGAAGCATAAAGGACTAAACTAACTAAAGAAACATAACGTAAATGTACGAGAACAAGCCATTTAAGTCGCATGAATATGCTCCTATCAAATACCCCCACACTTAGCTTTTGCTAGTCCTCGAGCAAAACAGAAAAACAAAACAAAGCGAAACGAAACAAAACAAAACAAACCAAAGACAATCTTAAACCTTCCAACGTTGCCTCAGGGATTTCCAATGCACATGACAAGTTAAAAATCATCATTCCCATAGATTTTGGTTATCTTTACACTTAAGTACATACTTAATCATAGTCACCACATATTAGTTCACAATTAAGCATTTAAAACTATGTTTTGAATGTAGTAACATGCCTTAGAGAATTTGCTCAATTCCTTACAAGATATGCACTCTGTTTTCACTCAGATTTTCTGACTACACACCCTAAACTAGTTATATGTGAGAAGATTGATGTAAACATAAAAACAAACATTCACATATATGTATTTTAAAGGAAGCAATTTCTGGAGTTAATAAGCATGTTTAGATATGATCTCATGAATGGAATGCTACTACTTAGATGCGAGAACCAGTGACACCATACGCTTATACCAAGTTCAAACTCCACAATTGAAATACATAACACTCAAGATTGAAGTCACGGGTTGTAACGGGGCTTGGGGTGTTTGGATAACAAAGCAGGAGTATGGAAAACAAAGGTTCTTTAAGCAATAGTGAGCAAAGTAATGAATTTAGACATTTAGAATTCCCTTTAGAACGCAAAAATCAACTTTGAACACCCAAGGGGAAATCACACAAATTTTAGGGCCATATTCAACTTTTTTTTTTTTTTTTTTTTTTTTGGACCCTTTCTTCAACCATCAACGCTTGTGAGTTCATTCTTACTTATTTTCACTCATTTTCTTTCTTTTCTTTTTCTTTTGAATCTCAAAACATATATATAAACTTAAGAACAAACTTTTACTCCCCCACACTCATTTTCTTGCATAATGTAACTCAAAAGGAATTCATTTTCCGTCATGCTTACTATGCTTCAAGAACAAGGGTACAGATGGTCCTAATCTAGGCTAAGTAAGGGGTGATGTGGTTAGCAAAGAAAATAGGCTAAACGAGGCTCAACGGGGTTAAGACTTACAATATATACGAAATATAGGAAGTAAGGCTATTTGGCTATGATGGCAACTACACAACTTCATCTTGATATATGTTATGCAATTCAATGTCATGCTTTGAATGAAACGGATATAAGTTCTAGCATTTAGTTCTATCATGATACAATTGCATTCTAAGTAGCAACCAAGCAAGGAATAATAAGATCATGCAACAACTTTAGAAAACAAAGAATCACAGATTATAACTCTCCGAAGAACGTAATGGCTCGAGTCTCACAGGGATGTAGCGTTATTATGAGTTCCTTCCTTCAAGCATGTTACAAAAACGAATTTTTCTTTTATGATTGCATGTGAAGTCATACATTATAACCATAACTAAGCATATACCAAGAGTAAATCAAACTTTCATCCATGTTCATAACTCTTTTTAATAGTCATGCAATTACAAGCCAAATCCTCATCATTGTGTTGGAAGGTACCCTAAGACACAAACACACAAAAACGACTCAAAACACTCTTTTTAGGTTTTTCAAAACATATTTTTCAAATTTTTATGTGATTTTCGGAGTTATAAAACAAAAAATACTAAAACACTCTAAAACAGCTTAAAGACATTTTAAAAACAGCAAGGAACAACACTTGAAGTTAAGGGTGATAAACTCCACGAATTTGCATCAAATATACTTAGTTACCCCCCCACACTTAAATCAAACATTGTCCTCAATGTTTTAAGCTTAAAATCATACCAAACAAAAGTAAACATCAAAATAGCAACTTAAACATACTAAACATGGCATAATGTAAATAACAAAGAGAAGAGTTTAAAGACGCAAATCTGGTTGTGGAATGTAAATTCCATCTTCTCCTTGTTGATTGCATTGAGGCTTGATGTTGGTGATTCCACAGGCTTAATCTTGAGCAGGTTTCCTCCCTTCGTTGATTTTCCTTTGTGCTACTCTTGAACTGGGTAGCAGGATTCTCTTTAGTGTCTCCCCCGAAGGTCTGAGCTTCCTCCTGTTATCTGTTTCTTTGTTCAATCTTTGCAGGAGTGGTCCCTTCTCTGGAAGTGTATCAACCGTTGAAGATGACCACTCGAGAGCAACGCTAGGTAAGCAACCAGGAATAAATTCCAGGCAGTAGGATCCAGATCGGAAGACTGACTCCAAGTGCCGGCTGATTGCTTCTTTCACTTTGCCATGCGAGTAAGAACAAGGACAAAGAAAAGGACAGGGAAAGAGCATGATATGAGATACTTTTGCTTTTGACCTTGATGATATGAGATACATTTGCTTTTGAAGAAGCGGTGAATGAATCAGCACATGCTTCAATCCGCCGTTTCCTCCTGGGTCATCTGTACTCCAGGCATCTGGTATCATCTTTGGGGAAGAAGAAAGAATTGAGTATTTCGAAAGGCTTTGCTGGGAGTGCGCCCTTAGAGGTGAGGGAGAGTTGGGCATTTTCTTCAGGTTTGCCTTGCCATAAAAGATGAAGGTCGACATATATAGAGATAATATCAAGTGGTGGTATTGTTCTTTTACCCTTGTCGACAAACGTTTTGATCCCGCAAATCTGGCTTTTTGAAATAGTGGCGCCTCTTCGATTTCTGAACGACGCCCCTTCGATTTCTGAGCAGGCGCCCCTTTGCTTTCTGAACGACACGTAGTAGTGCGGGTGCGGCTCCTTTTGACAAAGCTGCACGCGTTTTCTGAAAAGCAGAGAAAGCGTCGCCGGACTTTGCGCTTGTTGGCTAAAGATGTGTAGTTGCGATGATGGCCTCCACGTGTTGTCTGAAAAGAAGAAATCTTTTGACAAAGTTGAACGCGTCTTCTGAAAAGCCGAGAAAACGTCGCCTAAATTACGCCGGAAATTCTGGCTTTTTGAATCGATGGACGCGTCGCCTTGGTTTTTTATAAAGCTATCGATCACCACAACAAACGCACTCTGAAGAATTCCCATTCTTGAAAATCGACTCCGGCCCTTTGAGAATTAACTTCATCCACCCCATCTCTTTGAACACTTTTGAAAAATGGCAAACCCATCGAACCTTAGCTTAGAATTGAGTCTCAGCAGTGATACGGGCGCGCCGCGTCAAGGTAACGTATGGCGCCCTTCTTTCTTATCTTCTAACGGTCCTCTTACAGGTGAAGACTCTGTGATGCAGGACGCCACAACAACTACAATAGTAGCTAAGAACCTCCTCACTCCAAAAGATAGTAGGCTGCTGTCAGGACGGTCCGATGAGTTGGCCGTTCAAGAGTCCCTCGCACTTAGTGTTCAGTGTGCGAGTTCTGTGTCCAACATGGGCCAACGCCTGCTTGCCCGCTCCCGTCAGGTGGAATCATTGATGGCAGAGGTGGAAAGTCTTAAGCAAGAGATCCAGCAGCTTAAGTACGAGAATAGAAGTTTGCATGTGCTTGCAAATAACTATTCGTCGGGCATGAAGAGGAAGCTAGATGAGCTGCAAGAATCCAATGGTCGAATGCAAAGTGACCGTCAACGGCTTGCGGCTTTCTTCCAGAGGCACATTTTTCCTGGCTCATCCAGCGTTCTACCAAGTGTTGAGGCCTCTTCTTTAGTGCCTCCTGCTTCTGTAGTTTTCCCAAGTAGTGGGGCTTCAAGTAAACGCCCTTTGTGAAGGCTCCATCTTTCTTTGTTTAGCAGTGCCTATCAATAAATCAAACATTTTCTCAATGTTACAATCGTAGACTCACACAATTAACAAACAAACAAACAACAACAACTAAACAACCTAACAAGGCAGAAACGAAATAGCAACAAAGAGAAGAGTTTTTAGGAATCTGGAATTGGAGTGCTTTCTAAGTCTTCCTTTGTTGAATGCATGGGTTGCCTCCCAAGTAGCGCTTTCTTTTACGTCTTGCAGCCGGACGGTACCTCCGTTTAAGCTTGACTAGGTTCCACGGCATGGAGGGGTACCTCCTCCACGACATGCTCCTCAAACGTCTCGTAATAGGGCTTCAATCGATGCCCATTCACTTTGAATTCTTGCTGCGTCCTTGAACTTTTGATTTGTACTGCACCATGAGGGAAAACATTAGTGACAATAAAAGGACCAACCCATTTGGAACGCAACTTACCCGGAAACAACCGAAGGCGAGAATTGAACAACAACACTTTCTGCCCAATAGAGAACGTCTTGGCACGAATCATCTTGTCATGGAATGCCTTCGTTTTCTCCTTGTAAATCCGGGCATTCTCATATGCTTCATTTTGGATTTCATCAAGCTCACACAATTGAAGCTTCCTATGTAAACCTGCGGCATCAAGGTCCATATTGAATGTTTTGACGGCCCAATGTGCACGATGCTCTAATTCGACGGGAAGATGGCATGGCTTCCCATAGATGAGCCGAAAAGGTGACATCCCAATGGGGGTTTTGTAGGCAGTGCGATACGCCCACAATGCATCGTTTAAGCGCAAACTCCAATCCTTCCTTGTAGACCCCACGGTCTTCTCAAGAATCTGCTTGATTTCCCTATTCGAAACCTCGGCTTGCCCGCTCGTTTGAGGATGATAAGGTGTGGCCACCTTATGCATGACATTGTATTTCTTGAGCAACGCCTCGATGGTTCGATTGCAAAAATGGGAACCTCCATCACTGATTAGCACTCGTGGCATTCCAAACCTTGCAAAAATGTTAGTTTTCACAAAATCTGCAACCACTCGAGAATCATTAGTTCGGGTGGCTTTTGCTTCCACCCATTTCGACACATAGTCCACAACAAGCAATATATAAAGAAACCCATGTGACGAAGGAAAGGGACCCATAAAATCAATACCCCAAACGTCAAAGATTTCAACACTAAAAATGGGGGTTTGCGGCATTTGTTGTTTAGGACCAATATTGCCCGTTCTTTGGCATCTATCACAAGACATGCAAAATGTTCTAGCATCCCTAAAGATGGTAGGCCAATAGAAACCACATTCTAACACCTTAAGTGCTGTTCTTTGAGTGCCAAAGTGTCCCCCACAAGCATAAGTGTGACAAAAGGTTAGAATAGCATTAAACTCAGAATCGTGCACACACCTACGTATAACTTGGTCAGGGCAATATTTCCATAAACCGTGCCTCTTTCTTCAATTTATCACATTGGTGTTTAAGTAATTCACTAGGAACATGTTTAGACACTAAATAATTCACCAAATCAGCATACCAGGGTTCACTTACCTTGACGGACATCAGTTGCTCATCTGGGAATGTCTCTATGATAGGCACGGCATCCTCCTCATGCACCATACGGCTCAAGTGGTCAGCCACCATGTTTTCACTTCCTTTCTTGTCCCGGATTTCGATATCGAATTCTTGGAGAAGAAGCATCCAACGAATGAGTCGTGGTTTGGCCTCTTTCTTGGTGAACAAATACTTCAATGCTGCATGGTCAGTATAAATAATAACTTTAGTACCAAGCAAATAAGAACGGGATTTATCTAAAGCAAATACAACAGCAAGAAGTTCTTTTTCAGTGGTAGAATAATTCAATTGTGCATCATTTAAAGTCCGAGAGGCATAATAGATAACATGCGGCCTCTTTTCCTTCCTTTGCCCCAAAACAGCTCCTAATGCGTAATCGGAAGCATCGCACATAAGCTCAAAAGGAAGGCTCCAATCCGGTGGAACTATGATAGGGGCCGAAGTTAGCATTTCTTTGAGGTGATTGAACGCCTTCTCACACTCCTCGTTGAAGTCAAATGCCACATCTTTCTGGAGGAGACGGCAAAGAGGGTTTGAGATCTTGGAGAAGTCCTTAATAAATCGCCTATAAAATCCTGCATGACCAAGAAACGAACGAACCTCTCGAACCGAAGTAGGAGAGGGTAAGTAGCGCACAAGATCTATTTTCGATTTATCCACTTCAATTCCTCTTTCAGAAACAATATGCCCTAGAACTATGCCTTGTCTAACCATAAAGTGACATTTTTCCCAATTAAGCACAAGGTTAGTTTCTACACATCGTTTCAAAATTATTGTGAGATTTTCCAAACAACCATCAAATGAATCACCGAACACACTGAAATCATCCATAAATACCTAATAATCTTTTCCACAAAATCTGAAAAGATACTTACCATACACCTTTGAAACGTGGCCGGAGCATTGCATAAACCAAAAGGCATGCGACGATAAGCAAAAGTACCAAAGGGGCACGTGAAAGTTGTCTTTTCTTGGTCATCCGGCGCTATGACAATCTGATTATATCCAGAATAACCATCAAGGAAACAATAAAAAGAATGACCGGCTAACCTTTCAAGCATTTGATCAATGAACGGCAAAGGGAAGTGATCCTTCCTTGTGGTGGCGTTGAGCTTCCTATAATCAATGCACACTCGCCAACCTGTTTGGATACGGGTTGGCACAAGCTCATTCTCGGCATTCTTCACCACTGTCACTCCGGACTTCTTTGGAACACATTGCACCGGTGACACCCAACGACTATCAAAGATCGGATAAATCACTCCACAATCAAGAAGTTTGATAATCTCCTTTTTCACAACTTCCATCATTGGAGGGTTGAGACGGCGCTGAGCCTCTCGAGTTGGTTTAGCCCCCTCCTCTAGAAGTATGCGATGCATGCACGTAGTCGGGCTAATTCCCCTAATATCGGCCAAAGTCCACCCAATGGCCGTCTTGTGCTCTTTCAACACTCGGATCAACTTCTCCTCCTCTATGGCGGTGAGTGATGAGGAGACAATGACGGGCAATGTCTCGTTGTCTCCCAGATAGACGTACTTTAAATGATCGGGCAACGGTTTAAGCTCAAGTACGGGTGCCTGAATTACTGAGGGTAACAAGTTATTAGTGGAAACTGAAATTGAAATTGGGTTAGAAGGCTTACCATGGTGTTGAGGTAGTGACTCAAGGGCAGCCACTATCTCGGCCTCCTCCACACTTCTAGGCACGGCAAAACCAGATTTTTGCCCAATTCCTTGTGAAATTGTTGTTTCAAGTGTATCCCTCTCCAAACAATCGAGAAAATCCTGCGCCAAATCATCAATTATATCAATAGAAAAGCAAGAATGATCGTCCTTAGGAAATTTAATACTTTCAGAAAGATTGAAATCAATGACTTCCCCATCAAATTCCATCGTTAAAGTTCCTTTAAACACATCTATCTTGGTGCGGGCTGTTTTCATGAAGGGCCTCCCTAATAGAATCGGCAATGGGGTGGAATGGGGTGAATCCTCCATGTCAAGCACGTAGAAATCCGTTGGAAAAATCAAGTTACCAACCTGTACCAAAACATCTTCCAAAACACCCTTTGGATATGCATTAGAACGATCGGCTAATTGAATTATCACACCATCATTTTTAAGCTCACCTAAGTTCATAGATGCATAAATAGAGTATGGCATAACATTAATCGAAGCCCCTAAGTCTAACATGCATTGTTCAAACTTAGTATTACCCATAACGCACGGAATTGTAAAACTACCCGGATCTTTGCATTTAGGGGGTAATTTCCTTTGTAACACAGCAGAGACATTTTCACTTACTTGAACCACCTCTTTGTTTGAAATCCTTCTCCTTGTTGTACAAAGTTCTTTTAAAAACTTAGCATACCTCGGGACTTGCTTAATCGCATCAAGGAGCGGAATATTGACTTGAACTTTCCGAAAGGTCTCTAGAATGTCCTTCTCAGCTTCTTCCTTCTTTGATTGCCTAAACCTGCCAGGAAAGGGCACATTTAGTGGAATAGAACTAGAAAAAGTTGAATTGGGACTTACCTTGGTGGTTTGGAACGGTTTAGGAGGACTAGATGAATTCGGCAAGGTTTGGTCATCCTTGGCCGTGGGCTTTGCTCCCCGTGCTTCTTCTTGCAGCAACTTGTCCTCCTCGTCTTGACTTGATTTGGATGTATTTGAGTCCGTTCCAACCTGTTTACCACTTCTCAACATGATGGCCTTAGCGGTTTCAAATCCTCCCTTCGGGTTCATAACGGTTGAACTAGGCAATGTGCCTTGTTCTCTAATTTGCCCCATAAACTCGGCAATTTGACCCATTTGCTTCTCCAAATTATCCACCCGTTTGTCTTGGATTTGTCTCTCCTTATTTTGAGTTTGTACTTCCTGCGTCAAAGTAGTAAGTAACTTAACAACTTGATCATTATCCAAAGACATACCTGAGGTTGTTGAGGCAGATTGCACTTGGTTTTGATTGGGGATGAATGGCTTTGTATAAAAGCCCGGTGGTTGCTGCCTAAATCCTCCTTGTTGTTGGGGTTGTTGAGGATCCCGCCATTTGAAATTTGGATGGTCCCTCCAACCCTGATTGTAGGTATTAGAGTATGGATCATGGCGTGGTTGATTTTGGTTCCCAAAACCCACGACATTGGCAGATTCCCAACCTCCATTCTCTATTAACTGAGGGCACGTCTCCGATGGATGCCCTTGCATTGAACACACGCCACACACTTGGTTTTCTTGTGGTTTTGACCCCTTGACAACCTGAGACACGAGAGAAGTAAGATTAGCCAATTGTGACTGAATATCAGAAATTGCACTTACCTCATTCACACTTTGTTGTCGTGGCCCCTCTCTTTGTCCAACACCTTCATATTGTTGAGCGTTGTGTGCTCGGTTGGCAATTAGAGCTTTGGCATCCATTAGAGTCTTGTCCACTAATGCACCACCCGCCGAAGCATCTAGCATTTGACGTTCCATGGGAAGGAGTCCCTCGTAGAAATATTGAATAAGCAGCTCCTCCTTCATTTGGTGCTGTGGACATGAAGCAACAAGTGATTTAAAACGTTCATAATAAGATGGGAACGACTCACCTTGATTTTGTTGAATGCCACTAATTCGTTTCCTCAAGAGAATGATCTTTGCAGTGGGAAAAAAATTTCTCTAAGAATGCACGTTTCATACTTTCCCAAGAATTTACAGTTCCAGGAGACAATTCAAACAACCAATCTTTGGCCTTGTCCATAAGTGAGAATGGAAAGGCCTTCATCTTCAAAATACTCCCATCAACGTTGATGGGTGTCATACATGAGCAAACTACCTCAAATTCCTTAAGATGTTTGTTAGGATCTTCCATGGACAACCCATGGAATTTAGGAATATGATGTAATAAACTAGACTTAAGTTCAAATTCTTCTGTCTTACCTTCAGCTGCCGTAGGGTATTGTATGCATAAAGGAGCGGCATTGCCCATACCTGAGGCAGAGAGCTCCTTGATGGTCCGATTGTCCACTGCCATGGTTGGTACTTCTTCTTTAAATTCAGGTTCGGGACTAGGAGGATTAGATGCTTGTGATTTCTTTTTCCTTCTCAAAGTCCTCTCGAAATCACCGTCAAAGTCGGAGATATTCTCACGAACAGGTTGTGAGCTACGGGTCATAAACTAGTACCTACACACAAGAGTAAACAAGATAAGTAATCAACTTAATAGACTTGGCAAAAAAAAAAAACAAAACACATACACACGGTGCAAAAAAAATAAAATTAAAACAAAACAGAAACTAAACAATTTAAACAAGACTCAAGATAAGGGATTAGCAAATTTGCCAATCCCCGGCAACGGCGCCAAAATTTGATGCGATATTTATACGCACACAAACTAAACCCTATTTGTGACAATTGTAGTAATGATGTAAGTAGGGATCGTTCTAACCGGGGATTAACTAGGGATGCTAAACACTTGACTCAAATAAATAAAACTAACTTTTAAAACACTAAGACAAACTAAAAGACTCAAAACAAGTTCAAAAGACTCCAAATACTTAAAAACATAAAATAAGACAAATCAAATGATTAAGACTTAACAAAATAGGGGGGGATTGTGGTTGGACGAGATTAAACTAAACAGACAGATTATAATTTAAAACAGATAGTAAAGATGAATGTGATGAAAATATGGATGATGGAATAGCTAAGGGGTTTTTCTCCACACATGTTACACTTGCATACAAGATTGATTTTCGGTTGGTCTTTCGATAAATTATGAAACTCAATGCTCCAAGTTAATTAGGTCCGCTTAAATTAACTTTCAGATTTCCCTAGATTCGTTGGATTGAATGGAATACGCATTACAACCAAATTATTCTTAATCAAAGTCCCTAACTATGGAATACGCATGATAGAGACATTCAACAAAGATCATTAAGTTCAATGAAAATTATAAGTGTTGACGAGGCATTCGTTACTATGGAATACGCATGAAACTAATGCCAAGAATTCATTTAACGCGATTGTTTATAAGCAACCTCCACTACTTGTGAATATAAGTTCGTAACTATTAGGTGAAACTCACTTATATTCTAGCGTCATATTCATTCAAACGGTTAAACAAATTGAATCCACAACTTATGAAATTCCAACCAAAAGTAATCAATTCATATTGCAAGCATAAACATGTATTTTGAATCACCCCCTAGCTAAAGGGGGTTTTAGTTCCTCATAACTTTGAAATCAAAGAAACACCTAAACATTCCAACAACTCAAACTTGAATTGTATGAACGTTTAGGCACTCTTCTCTTCCATTACAAAACAAAGAAAATTGAATTTAAACATTGAAATCAAAGAAACACCTAAACATTCCAACAACTCAAACTTGAATTGTATGAACGTTTAGGCACTCTTCTCTTCCTCGTTGTTGTAGCACAAGGTCTAAGGTGAGCTTTGGGGATTATGCGAAGTGTTTTGGAGGGATGGGAAGTGGTTGGATAGTGGCTGCAATGGAGGAGAAAAACTGCACAGAAATGGAAGGATATGCACGGTTATGGATGTGTGTTTGTGTTGTGTGTTGTGTTGTGAATGGAATGAATCAATTGTGGCTGCAATGCATGCTTATTTATAGGTAAATGAGAGGGAACATGACAGCTTGGAATAGGTGGAAATGTGGCTGCAAGTTTGGTGAATGATTTATGAGTGAATGCATGTGAATGTGGCTAGGTTGGAAAGCTGGAATTGCTGGAATTGTAATGTACCCCACGGCATTGATTGTGTTTGAGTGTTGTGGCTGCAATGTTTGTTGGTTAAAGATGCATGTGGATGTATTATACAATGGGAAAGTATGTGATTGACAACTAGGGTGA
This sequence comes from Pyrus communis, assembly GCF_041283825.1. Lineage (NCBI taxonomy): Eukaryota > Viridiplantae > Streptophyta > Magnoliopsida > Rosales > Rosaceae > Pyrus > Pyrus communis. The sequence goes on along the minus strand of NC_142570.1, from coordinate 12,144,117 downwards.
ATGGTGGCTGCAATGATGAAGTGTGATGGCTGAAAATGCAAGGGAAGTGCACGGCATTGATTAGTTTTAGGTGCATGTGGCTGCATTGTTGTGCAATGATGGAGGAATAAGTGCATGTGGTTGAATTGGTGATGAATGTGCATGTCAAAGAATGGATTTGGCTGCAATGGTGTGTAATTGGGCTAGGTTTTAAGTGCATGAAATGGACCCAAATTGCTCCCCCTTGCATGGCAAGGAATGGTGTTTGTGGTGAGCCCATGGCAAGGTGTTATGTAATTGGGTTAGGGCCATTGTTTTGTATCCTCAAGTGCATACAAGGCCTTCAATTTCATCCAACACTTGGGCTCCAAGCATAAGCTATCTATCCTTAGCCTAATAGTGCTCCAAAAGGCCCCAAAACACTCCATAATGCATCCTTTCGCCAAAACACGTCTTTCGATCCTGAAAACACACAAAAGAAGCATAAAGGACTAAACTAACTAAAGAAACATAACGTAAATGTACGAGAACAAGCCATTTAAGTCGCATGAATATGCTCCTATCAGAAGCCATAAAATGTGATAGTGTATAAAAAGTGAATGAGTTTGAATCTAAAAGTGTCTAAATACCAGAGTGCGCTACGAGTGGGAGCGAACCCATTTCACACGCGATGTCAGAGCATAAGTAAGGTACAGTAGTGTGGGTAAGAATCATACCCTCAAAAATATCCATCAATACTAAGATTCGCCACAGATTCTTGTCGATACAAACTCAGCAGTTAAAACCTGGAGGGCACCAAACAGAAGGTGTGAGTAAGCAATAAAACCAAGCTTCCCAAAGTTACTACCTCTCAAAAAGTAATGCCCCTAAATGTAAAACCCGTATCATTTTTCATAAGACAGTACAACATATATACATATATCCAAACCATACTCAGAAATGACCAAAACCACGGTTTTCCATCGACTCCACCATACATTAATAAGTAGGCCAAATGAGCTAAATCAATACAAAGTGATATTTCAGTCAGAGTCATCTAAAATGACTTGTACATCTTATCCATATCTCATCAATCATGGCTAGCATATAAGTCGGAGTCACCTATAGTGACCTGTACGACTTATCCATATCTCATCAATCCTGGCTAGCCAATAGCTCAATAAGTATACCTGCACACGAGTCGGAACCACCTAAAGTGGTCTGTACGACAGGACTGGGTGTAAATAAATACGCTCAAGTGCTACGATCACGTGAAGACTGGGCGAATAATCGCGGGTCACCTACGAGTCGGAACCACCTAAAGTGGTCTGTACGACAGGACTGTGCACTTACCTTGAATCCAAGGTGAGCGTAAGGTGCGGGAGGTGAACATCACGTGAAGGACTGTGCCCTGGCCACGGGCGGGAGCACTAACACCGGGGTGCAGGTTTATGAGCTCTCAATGCATCTCAATATAACATGTGCAACTCATGGCAACCAGTACGACAGTATCAAAATTGCCTAACACATAACTGTAGTCATGCTATAACGCAATCGATTCAACTAGTACCATAAAGTCACCTGAACTTACCTGGGTGTCCTGAGTTCACCTTTGCACTTGAAAGCATTCCTAATAATTATATGCAAGTAATATACATATTGATATACCATGATGCAATCTAATACTCAACCATGTCGTAGCATGTTCAATTATAAACAATATGGTGTGAAGTGTACAATCAGTAACGCCCTACTCCCAAACTACTTATTTTCAGGGATAATTATCCATGACAACCCAATTAACTCTAATTTAACTAACTAATTCACAAAACTAAAACTTGCCTTTACAAATTTCCTTCGCATTACTCAATTTCCCAAGCAAGGCTTTTGTCTCAAATATTTTATGGCTGCATCTAACGTCTCGTTAGACTGCCTACGTACCCTAGACAGGGATCAAGCCATTCGTAGTTCATATAGTGCTTCAAGCATTCACAATAAATATGTATGAAAGTAATATGCCTAATCAATTTAAAAGTGTCGATAGAACTCTCAATAATATGTACGATAAAAAGGAAAAGATGCACTCACCTGGAGTCCACTCTATGATTCTCTAGCGCACGCATCGAGGCGTCCTGAATGATTGGTCCCTGTGACCAATTATCAAATCACATCTCAGAACTCTTATCCGTAGAATATGTAATTCACATAAAACACAACCTCAAGGACATTCTAAAATAGTTCGATACCCATTGACCACAAGTCAACCGTCGATCAAAGATCGACGGTAGGGTTTACAACCCTGTATAACTTGACCCGGAAGATCCGCATATCAGATTTCCAATCCACAACTCCCAACGATCCACAATATGTTTCTAGAATAACATATTAAAATTTCATTACGATCCAACGGTCAGATCTCTGCCAATTGCCTAAAACAAGTGGCCGTGAACATTTATTTTACTAACTTACAAATCCAATTTAGGAAGATCCGTAAGTTGGATTCCCGATCCATAAATTCCTATGATCTTTAAATATTACATATTATAATGTATCCAATTTTGGTGACGATCCAACGGTCGGATCATCGATTCACATTTTATCAAGTAACGTATCGTAACGAATTTAGGTTCCAACTATTTCCAAAAATTCTCAAACTTCACAAAAATGAAGATCTCAGTGAGTGGAGCAACTTTCATACCTGCCACGAAGTCCAAAAGTGGACGGAAGATGGTCAATTTTGTCCACGAAGCCGGCGGGTGCCTAAAACTTCCCGACATCGATTCATCGTCTACGGTGGTCCAACGGGGTCAAGGTTGGTTGGGTTTTGCTCCTGGGATGATGGGCTACAAAGCCCAAGTGGTGGCATCGGCCATCGCTTTGCCGATTTGCCGGAAAATCGAAAAGGGTGGCCGGAGCACCATTGATTTTCGTCAACTTTCGTGGCCTCAAACCGCCTCATACCATGGTTAATCAAGGTGGTTCTTGGGTGGGTTTTGTAGAGGGGAATGAGAGCTTCAAGATGGTGGTGGTGGCATCCAAAAACTCCACCGAAGTTGGCCGGAATCGGCCTTGGAAGATGGACTCGCGGTGGTGCGGGTATGGGTGCACGGGAAGCTTTTCCCCTTTTTTTTTTTTTTTTTTTTTTTTTGTTTTTCTTTTCTTTTCTTCTTTCTTTTTGATTGGCTTCAAACTTTTCTTCTTCTTCTAATTGGTTCCTTGTCCCTTTAATTTAATTGGTCCACTAATCCCACAAGGTGGGAATTCAAATATTTAAATAACCAATTTCAAACGTCCATAACTATACCGTTATAATCCGGACTCGCAAACGGCTTTCGCCTATGCGTTCACATCCACGAGTATTACGAGAATATGTTAAAAGAATAAGTCATACGTCTCTCTAGACGATGGTCAATAGAAGTCAAAGTCCTTACCTCTAGGGCAATTTCGTAAATTCATGCTTTTTAAATAAAATAAAAACGTAAAATTTGGAACGGGTTGTCACAGTTTCTGTATGGCGAGATTGGTTTTTCTCTCTACCTATGCCTAACAAGAAACAAGTAGATGTCTTATCCTTACTTCCCTTATAACGTTTATCTGGGGGAGGGGGGTTCTTGTTAAGTTTCTACAGTCAAGGTAGTAATTTTTAGTTGGATGGTGTCATAGTTATTAGTTTGTATGTTTAGGAGCATATAATATATAACTCCATTTGCTTTAATACATGGATAGGCATTATGCAATTTTTGGTGGAAGTGTTAGCATCAATATTGGTAAAGAATTATGCAGTATGTTAGGATTGTGCCTATATCTCGGACACAAGATTAGTTTTAAGATGTAACAATTCAGGTACTACCGTGCAATCTCTTTTCATGAAGGCCACTGCTTGAAACGTGTGGGAAACATTCCCTTGGATGAATACAATGTTTCAGTAATATGATGCATGTGTTGTCCTAAAATAAGCTCTCCGAGCTCTTGGGATTTCTGTGAGTCATGTCAATGAGATGTTCATGCTCATGAGCAAGCTGTATCCTAGTATAAGCTGTATCCTTGGGATTTCTATGTATGAAGTTAAAGGCTAAAAGCCCAATATGTATGAAGTTATGCATAGATTGATATTGATTGCACAAATTAGGTTGGGCTATAAACCTAAATTTTAATATAAAAAGATAAATTTTAGCCTAATAGCCCAAAAGTCCAAAACTATTTCGGGATTCCCGATTTGTCCAGAAATCCCGAAACTATTTCGGGATTATCGAAAATTTGGTTTGGAATTGGTCTTGACATTGGGATTCCCAAAAACATCGGTTTGGGAATTAGGACAAGGGTTTCGGTTCGGTATCCCATATTGAACCAGCCCTAAAGCGGTCTATTGTAGTCCAGTCGATGTTGCATTATGCTTAAACAATGATGTACACAACTCCGATGTTTTGATTCTTCGAAGTTGAAACTTTTGTTGAAACTTCTGATGTTTTATGGTATCTTTATTGAAAATTTTAGTGCTAGTAGGTAATTGAAAACCTGTATACATTTTATGTTTGATAATATGTTCTTGGATATATTTTTTTTCTCTCCCTTCCTTCTTGTTTGCATAATCGCAACTTGATCTCTGGCTTCTGAGTCTTCATTATTTATTATGTGGGTATAGAAATTCATTTGTTTCGGTGAATTTTATAGTGTTCAGTTACATAGTGACTATGTTGGATAAGTTATCCTTCATTTGTTGCATAAACTGAGAATTGAAATATTGGCTTGATCTTGGTTGTGCCAAGATAGTCTATAATACCACTGAATTTAAAGGAATTCGGGTTTGATGTTGCTTTGGGTTGATGCTTTTTTTTATTAGAAACTAGAAAGACATGTTACCTGACAAAAGTGAGGTCACCATCTATTACCTCATTCTTTGAATGCAGGCAAAGCTTGTTGAAAAGGTATCTCTTTTGCGTTGCTTTGAGAAGGTTTAGGGAGTTGCAATAAATTTTGAATGTCCTTTTCTTCCCTGATCTGTTCTAATTATGCGTATTTGAAAGTTTGTTGTAATGTGGTTAAGCAATGTCAAGTTGTCGTCACATAGAACTGCCTGTCATGCTTGTCCAATTCATATTTGAAATTTTGATTCTCTTTTTTGTTCAATGGTAGAAGAAGTAGTGAGAGAATGGGAGGTACTCCTCGAAAGAAGGAGTGAGAGAATTCTTAAGCATTTGAAGAAATGCCCGGGTTCTAGTCTCTTTGAGAGTGGATCCGAATCAACCAACATTGACACAAGCAAGATAAGAGGTGCAATTGTCACTCACACTTTCAATAAAAAGACTTGATAAGAGATGTGTGAGATGGATTATAATAGTGGAGATACCTTTTAGGGTGGTCGATCAAGAGGACTTTCAAGCTTTTATTCGTGACTTGAATCCAAAGTACAGGCTTCCTAATAGGTATAAGGTGGCGGTAGTGGTTTTGGAGTTGTTTTTCGAAGAGAAGGCAAAAATAAAAAGTGTGCTTGAGGGGTTGAGAGTGAGTATCACAACTGATACTTGGACCTCGATTCAAAAGATAAACTACATGGTTTTCACGGCCCATTTTTTGGACACTAATTGGGCATTGCATAAAAGGATCCTAAACTTTGTCCAAGTTACTTTCACAAAGGTGATGGCATTAGAACATGTCTAGAGGGTTGCTTGAATGACTGGGGCATAGACAAGGTGTTTAGCATTACCGTTGACAATGTTAGTGCAAATGACACCACTATTGCATACATGAAAAGAAGACTTAAGTCAAATGGTACTCTTTTACTCAACAGGGCTCACTTGCACATGCTTGTCACATCCTCAATTTGATAGTTAAGGATGGAATGGCGGAGCTTAGTTGTGGGATTGATGCTATAAGAAATTGTGTGAAGTTGATATACTTATTCCCGGCAAGGTTGGAGTCTTTTAGGGAATCTTGTGTCTTGTTGAGACTTAATAGGATGTCAAGTATCCCTTTTGATGTTTTCACAAGGTGGAATGCCACCTATGAAATGCTTAATAGTGCTTTCAAGTTTAAAGAAGTGTTCTCTAAGATGGCCTTTGAGTGTGACTCTTTTATTGCTTACTTTAAAGAGGAGGTCTCGAAAGAGGATGGGGTGACAACAAAGGCCAAGCGGGTGGGTCCTTCGGAGGTGGATAATTAGGAGAGGTTAGTGAGTTTTGCTCACTTTCTTAAAAAGTTTTATGATTCCACCTTGGCATTGAGTGCAACCCTTACTCTAACGTCACACTTAATACTTAGCACGATGATTGCTTTGCAAGTGGAGATAGAAGAACAAATTTTAAACACCTCTAATGCTACTTTGCAAAGTGTGGCTACCCCAATGAAGCTCAAGTTTGACAAATATTGCAGTGACATTAAAAAGGTGAACCCTATTGTCTTTGTAGCCCAAGCACTTGATCCAAGGTACACATTTAAAATGTTGGAGACAAATTTGGAAGAGCTTGGCTATGGATGGGACAAAATAAGGGAGGAGAAAGCAAGAGTTAAAAGCTATGCAACCGAGTTGTATAATGCATATAAGGAGGGAGTGGTCCTTAGTAGTAGTAGTAGTACTAGTAGTACTAGTAGTAGTGATACTTTAATGTGTTCTAGTGATTGGCTTCCTTAACACCTAAAACGGTTGAGGCTTTAGTGTGTTCTAGTGATTGGCTTCGAGGAAATGAATTTTGTTTCTACAAGGAGTTTACACTCGACGAATTCAATTCTACAAGGAACTTGAACACTTTAAAAAAAGTAAGTAAATAATTTAATTTTTATTTTCTTGGTATTTATTATCTATTTCTATAATTCAATCTAAATTATTTGTGGTTTATTATTTTAGGCACGGCTAGTTTGGGAGGTGAGAAGCATACAACACAAGGAAATGAAATGTCACATCCACCTCCTCGACCACCTCAACTTTGAAGTTCAACAACGTCAAAATCAATCACTACCTCCACGGACATCCATTTTAAGGGGAAGGGCTCAATCATCAACATCAAGGGGAAGGGTACCAACAAGAAGGGAGCAACCAAAATCATCAACAAGATCAAGGGGCCGAAGAGGCCAACAATCTTCATAAACTTTAAGCTTTTGTTTTTGCTTTTGGTTTATGACTTAATTTATTTTGAAAATTTGGCTTGTAACTATTTTTTTTGTTTTTGGGTTTGTTACTTAATTTATTTTGAAACTTTGGCTTGTAACTATTTTTTTTACTTTTGGGTTTGTTACTTATTTATTTTGAAACTTTGGCTTGTAACTAATTTTTTTGCTTTTGGATTTGTTACTTAATTTATTTTTGTTGCATTCATGTGTAGTAGAATATATTTGAAGAACAATTCATAATTTCTTATTTCAATTAGGCTATAAATCTATGATTGCACAGATTGGTATGTATGAAGTTAAAGGCTCAAAATAGATTGTATTGGTGGCTCAAAATAGATTGTAGTGGGCTGATAATTTTAATATAAAAGACTAAATTTTAGCCTAACAGCCCAATATGTCAAGTTTTAGCCCAATAGACCAAAAGTCCAAAATTAAAATTTAATCCCAATTTGTTCCAAAAGGGAAGTGTTATTAGCACTCTAAAAATTTCATTCTACACTCCTCACAAAGTGTATTTTTCTTTCTAAATATAGAAAGTTTGGAGTGTAGAATGAGAATTTTGGACTGCTAATAACAATTCCCGTCCCGAAATCCGAAAACTATTTCGGGATTCCTGAAATTTGGGATTCCCTAAAATTTGGTTTGGGATCAGTCTTGAAATTGGGATTCTGGAAAATTTCAGAGGAATTGGGATATGGTTTCCAGTTCGGTATCTTATATCGAACCAACCTTGATTCTTTGTATCATTTTAGGAATAAATCTGGCAATTTGTTCACTGGTTACTCATTGCATATATAATCCATCAACAAATTGTGACTTCTAGCTTCATATCTATCCCACAAGTAATTCATAGACCTATTCAAGCCTAAATTTCCTTTGTACATACTTGCTCTTACTTCAAAATATATGAGTAACAAAATCTAAGTGTTCGTAGCATCTTAATCTCTAATATACTCATTCCAACATTGCACATAACTAGCTTATTATAAAATCCTTTTGCATAAAATCCTTCTTATTTGTCCACTACTCAGGATCAAAACAACACCAGAAATTACAAAACTCTATGTCGCATCAAATTCTCGTTTCATTCAATTCTTAACTCTAAGATCAATTCTAATCCCTCAACTAACTTAAAAATTTTCTCAAGAAATTCATTTTCTAGAATTTACTTGAAAAACTTCCTGTTTCCTTCACCTTTAAAAGTCAAATGAGTTGAGTACACACTGACTTCTCCAAATGTTTTTTCATTACAGTGACCAAACCTAAAAAAACATAAAAAATGATAGATGTCCTATCTATCTTTGAATGGCAAAAACATTAAAACTACGTACTCAGTTTATTTCTTACTTCTTACCACAATCCTCTTACTTAAGTCCACCTTTCAAGTCCTCTCGTCCTTTAGTTACTCCTAAACCCATTTCACCTGAGAAATTCATCTTAAAATTATATGCATGCATTGCTTCACTTTCATCCTTTTCGTTTTTGGATCAAACTTAATTTCATTTCTCAAAAGATCCACATATGAATTCAATTGTCAAGATCATGTGCAAAAATTGACTTCACATTTAAGCCTATTCGCACACTCTACATATCACTATAGGCCAACCAAAACCCTTACTTCCAAAACCCATCGCATAGATTCTTCTAAATTCAAACTTATTTGGCTCATGCTAATCTTCTCCCACAGTTTTTATCCAAGGGTGTCTAATACCTATGCTATGATACCATCCTGTCACGCCTCAAACCCTGGTTTGGGGCGTGACGCATTACTGCCATGTGATACACATTGGAAGGTAAATTGGTAGTTTTTCCATAAAGTATTAGTGTATGGAGTTAACTTTGGAGGGTAAATTGGTAGTTTTTCATAAGAAATAGTGTAAGTTAACTTTGGAGGTAAATTAGACGTTAGATTCGTAACCTATATGAAATGTTAAGGGCTTATAGGTGAGAAGATGATAGGATTACACTCTAAAAAGTGACTTAAGTTGACGAAAAATTGAATAAAATAGCTTTGAATATAATATTAGGGACGAAATTAGCAATTTTTCATGAGTTTAGGGACTTATTTTACCAAAAAAAATAATTCAAAAACGTAATTTTCACTGAAATGATAGTTCCGAGATTAAATCGACATTTCACCTTTTTAACGCATGACACGAATACTATTCCCACGGAAAATTAGCCCAACGAAACCAACCCAATACGCCCAACAAAAGGCTCTTCTTCTAGTTCGATGTCTACATATGCGGTTTCGATATTCGAAAGGAACATTCCCGAGTCCACAACACTGAAGAAAAACCTCCACTGCGCGATTGGCGACACCAATCAAAATCGAGCGCCAACGACCCGAATCTTCTTCTTCTTCTTCTTCCCAAAATGTAAGTAATCCAGAGAACCCACCAATTCGAACTTACATTTTGAGTTCTTTTTTTTTTGTTGGGTTTTCTTTTCTTTTTCCAGTACAACTGTAGTTTATAATTTAATTTTTTTTAATATATTGTTATGGAATTTCGTAGTATAGTTGATATAGCTGAATCTGTCGGTAAAATTTTGTGAAGGCCAATGGAGATTGGTTGCAAGATTCCAAAAAGATTGAACCTTTGGTATTGAATGAATGAAGTTTGTTCTGCTCTGTGATCAACAAATACACACACACACACACACACACACACACACACACACACACACATACATATGTATATATTTGTTTGTTAATTTAATTAGGAATTTAGGATTCAACCTTGTTTTTTATACCCTTTTTGTGTTTGATGGGGTTCCTAAATTTTTTTATGAGAAGAGAATTAGATGATGTGAATATTTTACCATGGAATGAATAACCGAAAACTGGTTAGTTTAGTGTTTTTATGTTTTTGTTCTGAAGCTGCCAGAATCAAATCTGCTTCCATGTTAAGCACGACATATAAGAATTATATGAGCAGGGACGGGGCTAGAAATTTTATTTACTGAGGCCAACTTCTGAAAACAAAATGAACTTATTATCCAAAAAAAAAAAATGTTATAAATGATCGAATAATGATGTGCCACAATGTTATTGTTACAAAGATTTAGATTTGGGTGGATGATATTTTTTAGAGAGGTAAAGCGGGAGCTAAAAGGAAGAGAATTTGTATAGGATAGAAATCTCTTTCCTTGCCGGTTCTAGCATCTGTTAGCGTTGATCCAGCAGCAAGGGCAGAGCCTAATTGTTAATCTCATTGATCATATTCTTATACAACGATAAGTATCTTGGGTCACTACAGCCATAGAACTATGTAATTAACTAGGTGAGAGTAGGATGAGGATGAAATATTGGTTTATTGAGTTTAGAGAATGAAGGTTTATGTGGAACTAATGTATTCTTCACGATAATCATGAATACAAAGGTTTTTCTGTTTCTTTTTCTTACAAGTTGAGTGGGGGCAGCTGCCCCATCAGGGCAATTGCTAACTCCATCTATGGTTATGATGGATTAGGAGCTAGTTTGTTTCCGCTTTCCAGTTTACTTATTTCTTTGGCAATATATGATGGTCGAAATTATGATAGACAGATAGAGGTATCAACACATGAGCATAGATGTTAGCCTACAATATTTGTTTTTCTTTCCATGTTTTTTTTCTTTTTGGTGTGTTTTCGGTAGTTTTTACAAAAGAATATGGTTTTATTATAATGAAGAAAACAATATTTGTTTAGACCATGAGCAGACAGCTGACTGGAGGCATCTATCTTTGTGTATGCGATGTTTTTTTTTACGCTGAGAAGTTTTCCTGATAAGTTAGTATAATGCACCTTCATACGTAAATAGAGCAAGATTCTTGGTAGTTTGTTTATCGTAAAGGGCTTAATATTCTCAATTGTTATGGCAGGTACTTATATGTAAATGAAATGCATGCTGAGAATCTCAACCAAAACATTATGCTGTAACTATCGTATTGTGGTCTGAATTCTTTCTTATAAAATTCAGCTGGTATTTTATCCATATTGAGATCTGTATGTGTATCATTCGTTTTTGAGCTCTCTCTCTTCGTCCATTTGTACTCTGTGTGTATCAAAAAATTTTGGTCTTTGTTTTCTTTTGTTCTGATTTATTTGCTAATTTTGGATAACTAAGCTTCTCATTTGCTAATCCAAAAGTCTTTTTTTGTCAAATCCTTTCAGTAAATTAGCATATCAAATTCATGGGAATTTAGGAATTAATGTACACTTGTTGATCTTTTTTCAAAAGCATATTCACTGAGTACACGTCCTGCGTAACAGACTTAGGAGGATATCAAAATTTATGTTTTGGAATGAGCTTCCTGCTAAAAGAAAGGTAATTTCTTGTACCAGCTTTGGACACATGCCTTTATCTTCTTCTGTCTTTGTATTTATATTTATTTTTCCTGGGTTGTGTCCAGATATGACATGAACTACGAAGGGAACTAAGGATATCCAGCAATCCATTAGCGGTTGAAGAGCTAATTGATCGTATATCTTGGATTGTTAGTGTTTTTGTTTCGGAAACATGTGAGACTTTATGCATCATGTATATCTGTGCAATGTATATCCCTTATATCTTTATTGTAAAAAATATTAGTTCACTTACAATTTAACTCTATTCATCGTTGTCGTGTCTTTTAGGGTAAACAGTTAATATTTAAGTCTATTGATACTGGAATTTGATTGAGCACGAGCGAGAGAAGCAGCAAAACAAGGGAAAGAACTATTTTCCCACAAGAAATGTAATACACCTCCCTCCCTTTTCTTGTGTCCTTGTGCGCAAGCATGGTACTATGACTCGGCCACGTAGTGCTTAATTATCTATAGAATTCATGGCATGTCACAGTCATTACCGTTCTAAGTCATTCCTTTTTTTAATTATTTTAAATTACGCAATTATCATTTTTATGCTATGCAATTATTGTTATGCTGTGTTTGTAGTTGTGTCACATGTTTTTTTTTTATGTTGTTATTTTATTAGGATGAATTCTAATTCAGCTATAAGAAAACGAGGAAGGGGTCAAAACAAACGTTTCTGGACAACCAAAGAAGATTCTGCATTAGTTGAATCATTGCAAGAATTATATCGCAACACCAAGTGGCGAGCTGATAATGGTTTCAAAAATGGATACTTAACCCATATAGAGGCAATGCTGGAAGCTAAACTGCCGGGTTGTGGAATACAAGCGTCTCCTCACATTGAATCACGAGTTAAGACATTGAAGAAAAAGTATTGTGCCTTAACTGAGATGTTATCTCAAGGTGGATTTAGTTGGGATGATAAACAAATGATGTTGGTTTGCAATAGAAGTGTATATGATGAATGGGTGAAGGTAAGTCTGCAGATATCCTTATTCATTTTTTCTTATATTTTCCCGTCGACTATGGATTATAGTTTCTGTAATATTCTGTAATTGTAGAAAAGAAGGGATGCAAGTGGACTGTATGGCAAGCCATTTCCATTCTACCCTGTTTTGCGGGAGATATATGAAAAAGGTCGTCATACTGGTACAAATGTTGGCAATGATGATGGTGATGAAGAGGACATTAGGCAAGAGGATGCAAACATTGATCAAACTCATGGCGGGGACGATGATTTGGGTGAAAATGTGATTCTGAATGCGGATACGAATATAGAATCAGAGTCTGAAGGGATGGAACAGTTTGATGTATCATTTAGTACCCAACAACGAAGGCCTGCACAAAGTACCCCAAGTGTTTCAGATCCCGGTCGCAGGGTGAAAGCAAAGGTAATGGAGGAGGTGGCAAAGAATTTTGGGAGTATGGCAGCTTCGGTACAAGCGATGACGTCTAAGATTGATGCTCTGATTAAAGTTCTTTCAACTGATAAACAAGTGGCTGAATTGCAAGCTAAACTTGACGGTGAGTTGAGCAAAATTGAAGGCCTTACCGGATTGCAAGTCTTTAGAGCGATAAATATACTGGCCACTAATCATGACCTGCTGAGAGTGTTCTTTACCATGTCCGAGGAAAGGAAAAAGGTATACATTACGCATCTGTTAGAGCATGGCTTATGAAGGATAATTATGCAGTCGCGTTTAATCTTCTAGTCAATTGTAATGATATATTTGGTATAAAACGGTATGACTGAAACATTATTGGCGCTGCTTATTAGTGACGATTGTGACAGTAATCTGTGTCATAATTGATCTAAATTTTGAAATCGAAAGAGCTTAAATGCCAAAGTGCTTTTGGAGAAGTAATTTGCAGGCTAAAACCGCAAAAGGCGTAACACTTTCTAACCCTTTGTTTCCATAGGAGTCAAAGCACCATAAGTCATTGCCCAACTCTAATGGAAAACGAATAACCATGACCAAGTAATGGATTATCTTTTGGTGGGGCCCATATCGAATCGGGTACTTGTTAGGGTTTTCTTGTTATAGAAGTCTTGGTTCGAGTATGATGGTAACTCAAGTTGTTGGGTGTTCGGGAAGAAAATTTTAGAATTCAAAAGAGTACAAATAACATTAAGAATTCTAGTTTGTTGAGGGTGTGATTTAGTTTTATAGTTTGTTAGTAGTTTATTTTCATGAACGTTAAGATCTTGGGCTAGTTGGAGAATGATTATATAGGTAATACCGATGTCTATAAGCGTTTTTGTTGGACTTGTGTCACAAGTTCAACAAAATTTTTGTTAACTATTATTTTGAAGTGCTTCATGATGATTAGGTTGTTAACTCGGAGTTCTTATACGCCCCTAAAATAATACAGGCCTAGAGAATGTCCAGCAAAAGCCCAAAGAAGATTCAGAGAAGAAGAAGACAACAAAGGCATTTGGCTAAAAAGTTGGCCTAATAGAACTAAAGGAAGCAACTCTGAGCACCATAGACGATCGCTCCACTGTCTGGTTTGACTATCGACAAGGAGGTCAATCACCTTCTCATAAAGTACTTTCTGACCACTTGAGGCAAGTGGGTAAACTGACAACTTTATAGCACGAGGCCCCAGAGACAAACATACTTGGATGTAAACTCCAAGCCACTTGTTGGCCGTCGGTGAAAACAAAAACCTATAAAAAGACATAAAGGTTGTTAGACAAAGCGCTTGGGTCGGCATTTCCTCAGTTACTTAAGATCGAACGGAGCGCTCGATATGTGTTGACCCAAAAAACCTTTCAACTAGTTCTGAGCAACTATCACTTCATCTCTACGTGTCGACTAAATAGAGGAGTCATCAACAAGTTAAGCTTACATGTTAAGATCATTTAGTGCTAGAGCAGTGGGAGTCCTTGAGAACCTAGGACCTTTGGGCTCATTGGAGGCCTATATAAGGGAGACGAGTACATCTTATAGACGGTCGGACACATAAGAGAAAATAAAAGATTACACTATAACCAAGCGCATCTTGTAATCTATATTCAGTACATACACAGAGCACTACACTGGGAGTAACCCAATTTTAAGGCTAAACCATTTAAACCTTGATGTCAAATTCTTATAGTCTGTATCGAAGCTCACCAAAGGCCCATCATATGGGTCTTTGTTGACCTCCTAGTTTTAAGCAAGAACAGATTGGAGCCGTCTCTGAGAAATGCATACAATTTGGTTGCATTTTTTTACCAAGCTAACCAAAGTATGTAATGTGCCGAGCATCATGATAGTGGTCTGACACCAGCAAACCCTCCCTAACATCCCCTGGACGTCGGAAGTGGAGGTTAGGATGCTCGCGAGGTAATGAACCGAAGAAGGATTCGAGCAGAATAAGACGCTCGGGAGAAGAGGGCGCAAACTTTTGAGCAAAAAACCAAGGATCCTGACCATAATCCCTAGGATCGCCCCGACTTGAGGGCCGCCATGAAGAAAGTGATGGGTGAAGAGATGAAAAGCGTGTGAGACCTATTGGAGACAATCCCATAAAGCATGGGAGGTATCACAAGCAATAGTGATATGAAGTAAAGATTCAGAGATCGTACTCATGAGATTACTAATCATCACTTGATCCTGTTGGTACAAACACATGTACTAAGGACAAGCGACTTTAAGAGGAGAGAGAGGATCAATTTCTGTGTGTTTGGGACAGGGATAGGCGACGGTGGGCGGGGGAGAGAGAACCATTGGCATATTTCCAGAGATTGTGACCAAGCCTTGAGTTGACGAACCCAAACATTGTTGTTGGTCGTTGAGAGATTACGGTTCTTTGCCTTCTGCTTGCCTGCTAAATAAACCCAATTCTATTTTCGGTAACTCTAATTCAAACCCTCATCCGTCTCTCTTGCGCATTGGTGTGGAGCTGAAAGTTGCAACCGTTAGCGAAAGCAAATAATAAAGAAAATAATAGGTTGTGTTTCAAAATCTAATTCAATCTACACGCATTAGGGAACCACGATATTCAATCAATTCTCAAACTGTAAATATTATGATTAATTTCTCAAAACCCCATAACGAAGCAGAAACCGCCAACCATGAAGACAGACGGACTTGCAAAATCTTAATCCACTGTCACTAATTAAACGAGTCAAAAACGAATTTACACCTTTCTTTGCTTAAATACACAGGACACTCCAAAAGGACACATCTCACTACCTAATTTCGATTTCTTTTCGACACCATCTACCGCTATGATACAGAGCTTCCTACCGATAAAAAGCTTAAGCGCAAACTAAAAATGCTTTAGCCTTTCTCTAAATTCACTAGGGTATATAAGTACAGAGTCTAAACAGAGACCGCCTTTGGTATGGGTGCAATCGATCTGGGTCATGGAGAGTTTAAGCTTCGTTGATGCATTCGGGTTCTCCACAACAAAGTCCCCAACAAGGTAGTAATTCCATTTTCCAGGTTCCGTTAAAAAGCACTGAGACGAGGCATAATGACCTTCTGAAGTCCATAGTTGGAACCTCACGGGTTTTATGTCCCAACCGTGGACATGCTCAATATTGCAAACTCGGCGACCAAACCTTTTCTGAGAAGACCGTCCCAGCTGCAACCTGAAGAATAGGCTGTATGTCCCGACAGGAAATGGAAACTCAACCTCCCCATCAACTTCAAACCACCATATTTGCTGAAGATATGCAACTGAGCAAAATCTGTGTTCCAGCAAAGAAAAATTACGAATTAATTCAACAAATACTTGTAGTTCAAAGGTAAGCAATACACAACCCTTCGGTTTATTTCAAACGATCACATTAAGATGCATTGTATTAGTCACAAAGCTCAAATATGAATAAACATAAAAATACACACCAATCTCGTACTCTATATGCTTTGGGTTTCATTTTGTAACTGATTTTAGACACAGTTTGTAGGACGGAATCCACTAGCAGGAACGCAGCCATAAATGCAACAGTACAAACAAGTTCATAAAATGGCCTGTTAGCAATTCAAATACGCTCAAATCACGGAAAAATCTCAACTTTTTCTTAATACAGGGAGCTTTTTATTTTTTGAAGAGTTTCACTAGCTCTAAGTAGGCTGAAATCGAGCCATTTCAATATCAGATGCTTCATAACTTCTGACAAGCTTAAATAACATCAACTTCAAGAAGAAACTATGTACTACAAATACTTCGTAGTCTCAAGGGACCGGGCACATCATCCTCAAATACGATATTAGCCCATTCTCGTTATTTTCGGTGACCAAATAAACTTACATATTTATAGACTCCTCCCTTCTATCCTTTCAAAAACAGAAGGGAAATACTTCTATGCAGATGATGAGATAACAGATCATGTTTAACCAAACAGTTAACATTGATCATTAGATCGATCGCAATCATATTGAAGAAAACATTGATCACTAGATCGATTGCAAACATCTCGAAAAAAACGAGATTGCCACAATGTTTTTTTTTGTTTTGGCATGCTTGACCTGAAAAACTTCAAAAGCCATTACCAAGCCACGGACAATCACAGCCACAACCTTCCAACCCCAAAATCGTGCATTAATAATTTAAAATTGCAAAAATATTTGGGAAAAGCCATAAAGTACCATCAATCCGCAACATACAAATCTTCACATTTCTCCAAAATCCAATGACTAAAAAAGAAAAAATGCCATTGTTCTTACCTAGATTCTTCAGTTGGAATATGATTCCAATATCTGCGATCATCAATGCCGGTAATTGCTAATCCCTTAGAAGAAATCGACAAGCAAACTGATCCTGTACTTTTATCCAGCCAAATTGTCTACACCCACAACACAAAATTTATCAAACACCGCACTAAATCAAAACAAGGGAACAAAGAAACAAATTAATAAATTAAAAGATGGAAAATACTAATTCTTAAGGAAAGTCAAACTTGTTGAATTTCTAGTCCTGGCACTAGAAAATATCTAGACTTTGAACAATAAATTTTCATCTTTCAATAAAATTCGATTTATGAGAAAACAGAGAAACCAATCAAACCCACACGACAATGATACAACATAATTCCAAGAATCTAACTTTCCCAATTTTCCCACGCTTTCTCGGCACCCAAACAGAAAACAAGAAACAAAACCCAGAAAACAAAACGAAAGATGACCCACCTTGGTTCCATCATCGAAAGAGTTGGGCTGACAAAGCCTCGTATAAACATCTCTCTTACCCAGATTTTCCAATCCATCGCCGAACACTTTGCCCACAATAGTTTGATAATTCGACGGCAATTTCGATTCCCAAATGAAATCAGCCCAAGAAGCGCCGCGAAACGCCCGATTCAGCTTCGCCAATTTGCAAATCTCCGGCGGGTCCAAATACCCCAGAATCATCGCCGCGCAGCTCTCCGGCAAATCGCCGAGACCGGGTTTCGATGGTAAAGATCCGACTGTAACTGGGTTTTCCGATTTGAAAACAGAAGAGAAACCCGCACCCATAGTCAAACAGAAGACAGCAATCCTAGAGAGAGAAAGAGAGAGAAACCTAGGAGAACAGAGGAGAGAGAGAGGTGGGTATGGTGGGAGTTGACATGGAGGATTTAATGGTGGCAAAAAGTATGAAACTTGTTGATGATATGTAGAGGGGACGGGACGCGTAGAAGAATACAAGCTGTGGGAGGATTGTGTTTGGCTGTTTGTTTGGTTCCCTAGAAAAGGAGGGAGGACAGCGGCCTGATGTGTGAGAATAAGATGGAGAGACCAGGATCTTGTCGTTTATTGAGATTTTTTTTATTTATAAAAAGATGGATAGCTGTGGACTTGGGAAATGGATGCTCTCCGGATCCATTCCTTCTAATTCATCAAATCAGAGAATTCGTACTGTTGAAAATTGATTAACATTTAAAATTATTATAACTTTTAAAGTAAGCTTCTTTTTATAATTGTTAAATCAATTTGTACGAATTTTTTGATTTAATGAATTAGGAGGAAAGGATCAAGTAATCCCTTTCCGTGGAATAGTGATTGGTTCGCACCGTAAACTGCTTCTGGTATTGGAATTTTTGAATTTGGTTTCTCACTTTGTTTTTTGGATAATGGATTTTAATTATTTCTCTTAATAGGAGATGATTTTCTTAAATTTTGTGGATTAGAGGTATTTTCTCAATTTGATTAACATATTGGAGGATAAGATTGTGGGCCAATTAGAATCATAATTTTTTTTTCTTTGTTGGAATTATAATCAAATCATATCAGAATATTAGGGAAAATGGAGATTCTTAGATCAAATTAAGGAAATGGACATCATTGTAAAAATAAGGAAAATTAAGATAAAATGACTATTTTTGGATTAAAGATTTATCTCTTTAATTCTGTTGAACACTGTTTTATTGGTTGCATTTTTTCTGGGTATGCGAACAACTCTGTTATCAATGACATGCCTTATTCATAAATAATAGATCATCTTGTCACTTAGTATTACAGTGAAATAGTATTTCTCTTCACTCGTAAGTGAGAGGTTTTAGATTTGATTATTATGAATTGAATCACATTTTGCTAATCAATTATGAGGCTAAATACAACTCCCTTTTTTTAATGTAGATAATATCGTTTGTTAAAAAATAAAAAATAAAAAATAAAAAAATCATCTTGATGCATGGTTAAGCAAATGTTTACTTCATCATCAGTGTTAGATAATTGATTTTGACAAACAAACAAAAAAACAAAAAAACAGAAAGTGTTAGATAATTAATGGTCTTATTGTTTGACTATTTATACTACTACATAAAGCCAGCAGCCCTATTTGAGGTCATGAGCTTCATAAAAAAGAATGGAACAAAAATGCCTCCCAAACAAAAAAGTTCAAAGCAGACCAAATTAATGCATCAAATGATACAGGGATATTTTTGTAATATAAACAATGTTTTATTTTTTTTTAATTAGTACCTCACAATGGGTTAATAACAATGTGATACAATTAGTTGTCTATTAAATATTATTTTTTCTATTTTTAAGCACGTTTAAAACATCTTAAGACGGGTAGTGTTGGTTATTAAAAAAAAAAAAAAATTTCGCACACGCATAATTAAGTGATTCAATTAGTTGTCAAATGATTGATTTTTTTTTTTTTTTTTTTTTTTTTTTGTTTTTTGTTTGAGGCTAGTGTGAATCAAATTGCAATATTTGTCTTTAAATTCACACCTTTTGGATTTAGGGGTTTGGGATTTATACCTCAAATGTGGTTATTAATTTTTTTTACCTTAAGATGGCATCTAGGCACTCAAATATAACTTGAAGACACGTATATCAAATATTAGATCAAAATATGGAAATTGCTGAAATACATCCACTATTGTGGACATCTTCCATTTCTAATTCAAAAACTGGGCGGAAATGATAAGAAAGACACCCCCCACACAAATAACGCGACGAATTGGAAGTAGGTTTACGTTGTATATTGCAAAAGATTAAATGAGCACACAACTCTTGTGATTTTGTTTTCAAAGGGATGTCTGTTAACCCTTTAAAAGTCTTGGCTGATGTTTCTGCGGCTATGAGCTCGTTTTTTGGTGCTAAGGCAATGGCTGGGGTTAGGGGAGGGGGTGACGGGAGGAGGGGTACCCAGGTGGCGCGGTGGTGTGCTCCGGCCTCTCCTTTTGTGAAGATTAATGTGGATGCTAGTTGGTCCAAGGCCTCAAAGATGGGATTTGTTGGATTGATTGCGCGGGACATGGAGAGAAAATTCGTGGCTGCAGCGCGGTATGCTATATCTGCTCCTTCTGCTGCTGCAGCGGAGGCTTATGCGTTGCTGTACGGGTGCCAACTTGGTGACAAGTTGGGAGTAAGGTATGCAATTCTTGAGTCGGACTCCCTTGAAGCGATTAATTGTTTATCTAGTTCGCTGTCTAGGGGTAGTTGGGAGGCTTTCCCGGTGCTGGCTCGGGTTAAACAACTGGGGGGGAAGTTCTTTGATTGCCGATGGTCTTGGGTGCCCCGTTCTGCGAATGGCGTGGCTCACAAGATTGCATCGGGTGGTTTTACGGAGATGAGTGATGTCGTTTGGGTCGTTAGGCCCCCATCTTCGTTGGTCTTTGTATTGAATAATGACGGACTACCTTGTCCTCATTAATTTGATTTGGTGGTGCTAGGGGTGACACCTCTACTTGGTGGAGGGGTCTTTGTGGTTTACCCATTGTCACTGCCTGTTTATTGTATGTATGTTTGCCTCTCTGTAGGCCTTTTATGATATGGTAACTGGTGTTCAAAAAAAAAAAAAAAAAAAAAAAAAAACATAGAAGGATTTACTTATGATAAGCATTCACGTAGGGGTGGGCATATGGGTCGTGGACCCACCGGTTGGGGCGGGTGTTTGTGATTCGGGGCGGGTACAAAAATTACAAATACAAAACGGGGCGGGCTGGTTCTAGAGATTGGAGAAAACGGGCCCTCGGCCGGACCGTTCATTGCCTATTACCCTCTATTGTCTATTGGCCTAGCCCAGTCTGTATCTCGTCTCTTCCCACCCACATACTCTCTGTCACTCGTCTTCTCCTCCTCGACCTCGACGACATCAATCTCAAAACCGCCGCAGTCGTCACACCACCTATCTCTCGATTCTCTTCCTCAACGAAGACCCCCATCATCAGCTGCGCGAGATTCCGGTTCTCCTCCCACCCACCTCTCGATTCTCCTATGTTCTTAGGCTTCCACAATAGGGATGATTCCGATTCCGATTCCGATTCCGATTTCAATTCAGAGGTGAATTTCAAAAACAGGTTTCGGATTCCGGTGAGCAATGAGATTGTTCTCAAGGGACATGCAAAAGTCATTTCCGCCCTTGCCGTCAATCACACTAGGTCTTGAGTTGTTTCCAACAACTACGACTACTCTGTGCGAATGTACGATTTCCAAGGAATGAATTCAAAGTTGCAGTCTTTCCGACAGCTCGAGCCATCAGAAGGCCACCAAGTTTGAACCATCAACTGGGGCCTGACGACGGACTAGTTTCTCTGTGTTATTGGCTTGGCTACGGTGAAGGTGCTGCTCAACCTTACAATTCATCTTCCTCTTATTATTTTGCATTATTTGATTTGGGTTTCGTGTATTTGGGGTTGGTGTGTGATGGGCAATTTGCATTGCTTATACCCTTTTCGATTTCATGCAGATTTTGCAGATTTATGATCGTGATGGACTTAGCTTTTCACTGCGAAGGCAGAGGAGTTAAGGGGTTGTGATTCCTGGGATTGAGACTCTAGGGGCTTGAGGGATTTGGCATCAAAGGAGAGGACGGCATGGCCTCGGCGGATGGAGGCGGAGATGTCGAGGAAGGTGGCAGTTTCGTGAAAAAAAAAAAAAAAAAAAACCAAGGACCCGTGTACCCGCCCCAAACCTGGCCAGGTTAGGTCCGGTTCCTATATTAAAATCTGTTGTCCCCAAGCCGGCCCGACCCGTTTCTTTTACACCCATATTCGGTCCGGTCCCTTCAAAATCGAGCCCGACCCGGCCCGTGCCTAGCCCTACACTCATGTATGTGTAAACAACTTTCAAATTTACATTGGTTATTGATCAAATACCAGAGTCTAGCAAAGTGGTTTATTTTTCTCTACATGCTTTTCTCCTTCAACCTTCATGCGTTGCTTGTAATCCTTAATGGCATCGGCAAGTACATAAAAAAAAACACTCGATAGGTTTACCCATAAATAAAATAAACTAGATGGGCAACTAGTCTACGTAGAAGTTCTCGAGTGTTTATCGACAAAAACATAAAAAGGTCCGTAGCTATTCTTTCAAGGTTTAATCCGTGGCTATTTTTTCGAGGCTTATTTAGCTACGCCTTGTGAAACTGAATCTTAATTTTTTTTTTTTTTTTTTTTTTTTTTTTTTGCTTTTTGTAACTTAAAGTTGTCACATTATTTTTTAAAATTCAAAATTCGTTTCGCATTACTTTAATTATGTTAATTCCGTTGTGTGGATTTGATTCGGATGCACAATTCTAATCAATTTCATTTTTTTTTTCTAGTCAACACAAGCACAATAACCCAAAAATATTTCAATTCTTAATTTTTTTTTTTTTTTTTAACTTTATATTTTATGATTGGTTAATATTAACACATTGGAGATATATAATAAAATTTATTGGCACATGTGGCATTAGCCTTATTGGATGGTGGATCCTACATATGTTCTAGGGGGCTACATTTGAGTTTCAAGGAGAAGAGAGATCCACAAGTCAAAGTTGAATAAATTCTGAGTTTCAGGCAGCAAAGTGGTGATATTTGAGTTACATGGACAAAGTGAGATCAAAATCGAATTCTAGAGGTCGTAGCTAAAAATAAGTCTTATTTCAATTAGAAATCCATTATATAACACCAAGTTGGAAGTCGTATGCATGGATGACAATTTAACTAGTTAAATTCGATAGCCATGAATAACCCTCTGAAAAGAGTGGATTCTGGGATAAAAGTTCGGGTATTTTTCGGATATGAGGAAAAACCAATGAGAATTCAATGGTGTGTATGGGAGAGCTCAAAGGTTTTGACTTACATTGGATGTTTCAAATTCAATGCTTTAATAATGTTTATACTCCACAAGTTCCCTCATTTTATACATTAACGACTCGAAGTTATTATCTCTCTGTAAGAGTCTGCGAGCCAAGGAGCTGATGCATGTTGCCAACTCAATAGGTATTTGATGATTCGAATGTGAATAACGATTAATCGATGGAGAATTCGTTATTTGATAAAAATAATTATAAATTATTATGATAGTTAATTTACGGTTACGAATATGATTAATTTGTGTGAATATTAATATGAATATAACATTTCCGCATACCGTTGACTCGTATGATCCACACTCATAAAATTTGTCGAAAAATTCCTCATCCCAAATATTCATTAACAATTTTTGTATTCCATTCAAAAGAAAGAAATGGTTTTGCATTCAAAACGAATGAAAAACTACGTGGACCAATCGTTCAAAAGAATAAAGTAATAAAGGGAATGAGGTGGACCAATCAGGATGTTTACAAGTAGTAAGAGAATGAGGATCCTTTATGGATTCTCTTTGTGAGGATTACGGGAATCCTCCAATCACATCCATTTATCGTACATTGTGCGGCCAGTTTTTGTCAGGTACTTTTTATATTTAATTTTAAATAAAAAGATTTACAATAATTTCTAGCCACACGATGAACGAATGTGATTGAAAGGTTTTTGGGATCCTCACAAAGAGGATCCAGAGAGGATCCTCATTCGTAGTAAGAAGCACATTGAGGATGTCAACGTGGAAATGAGTCAGCTTAGCTGACGTGTAACGCTTATAGTTTAGTATTCTCATGGCAAGAGACTGAGTTAGGGTTTCCTCTTGGTACCTCCATAATATGGATAAGGGAGAAGGCCAGTCTTTCCACTAGAGAGTAGTAGGGGTGGTTCGGTATGGGAAACCATACCGAAACTAGTATCCCGAATCCCAAACCAAAATTTTTCAGGACAGGAATTTGAAGACCAATCCCAAACCAAATTTTCGGGAATCCCAAATTTCGGGAATCCCAAAATATTTTTGGGATTTTGGGACAAATCGGGAATCCCAAATTGAAATATGAAATTATGAATTGTTCTTCAAATATATAATTCAAGAACACATTCATGAACTAGGAATTTCATTTCATTCACACTACCATTTAATTGAACACTGGCATGCCTGACTGTTTTTATCATAGTCAAAATTCAAATTAATTAAACCCTTTTTGCAATATGTTGAGAGACAAAAGAATCAAGCATTCTAAAATCATCAGACATGGCAGCAACAATAATAAAATCCACATGAATATCAAACAAAACATGAAAAATATGCAAGGTGTAGGGCATTCCAGGTTGCAGAGCATGAATTAGAAACTAATGGCATCAATTATAAAAGAATAATATATATATAATAATTAATATTATATATTTTCGGTTCAGTATGGGATTCCCGAAATATCGAGAAGCCAATCCCGAATCCCATACCGAAATTTTGGGATCGGTTCGGGATAGCATCCCGAAAATTTCGGAAATTTCAGTTTGGGAAATTTTTGGTTTGGGATCGGGATTTTTTCGGTTCGGTTTGGGATTTTTGGGAATTTTTTCCACCCCTAGAGAGTAGGACCCTTTTTTTTTCTTTTTTTTTTCTTTTTTTTTGGTATTTTAATTTAAGTGCATGATAGATTCTTAGAGGATTTTATCATTAATAGTCTCAAAAATTGACGTAACTCCTTATTTTGGTTTTTTAAATTCATAGTCGATTAATTTTGTCCCTGAAATTTTGTGATGCTCATAAATTTGGACCTTCTGTTGGGATTCCGTTAATTATTTTGTTAGTGTGCTAACGTGGCACACATATGGGACCCACAAGTCCAATGAGATGGTGATATGCTGAGGTCATTACCGCAATCGTGCGAATCACCTCAAGATACAACTAAAGGCCATCAACCAAGAATTACAGTGACTATTAGCGCCAAATGACCAATCTACCCATGTTTCAGCTCAGCGATCTGATCAAAGTTGCTCATTCTCCACTGCCTACAAATAGAACCAAAGATCTTCAAGCTCAAGACGTTCGTCAAATTCAATCTCTACGATTAAACAAAACCCTGAGTATTTTTCAGTCAACCCAACTACTTGTTAGTACAAACCTAATTGCTCTTCAGCAAAAACTATGTTAGCTATTCAACTACAATCTCAAAGCCTTCTTTCGAAGAAAACATTGCCCACGATTGCCTCCCCCCCTGGGGCCATGGTGGTATGATTCAGTTGATATGCAATTCCAACCACCTTGATTTCCTCTCTAAGGCACATATTTTGTATTAAGTCTAATCTAACACCAGTAATCTCAGTGGACTTCTCTAGAATTATCTTGCCCTTCATGACTTGAATCTTGCTCAAGTTTTACCGCTTTCTCGACATTTCCTGTCATTTTACATTTCAAGCTATGTATCTTGGCCCATCGGCCTCGATCTTACTTTTATAAACGTTATTTTCTCGCTTTATGTTTCTATTTCTGTTTCGCTTACTTTTTAGGCATTCATACATGAAATTGCACTGAATTTTAGATCCTCTTTTACTTGAGGCACCAAAAAGAACTTAGCTGAATCAGCGTTTCACTCGATGCACAATGTTTGGTTAAGAAGTTAGATTAACGTGCAACTTTCACACATACTCAAACACAAACACAATATGTTGACAGCCTCTAACGGTGGCACGCATATTCTCTCTTACTCTCGAGTCGTCTCGTGACACTGAGACCAAAAACAACACTCAGGACCAATACGTGTTGAAGTATAAATTATAAGATTCTTTTGATGTCTTTAAGTTGAAGTAGCATCTTTCAAGTTACAACCACATGTAAATGGGAGGCAAGGCCTTTTGGCTTAATTTATAACCATTTTGAAGTGATTTTGGTAGGGTTAAAATCACTTTTGTAAAAATGATAAGAATTTTTCTAAAAAATTATTTAAAGAGATTTTTATTAGTGATTTTATGGAGAAGCATATAGGATGTGCAAAAATGATTATGAGTCTTCTTAGAGTTGAACCGAGTTCTACTTGAATAGGAGCTTAGTCAGCTAGAAGTAGGAGAGCTATTTAAATTCAAGACCAAAGGAAAACTTGTTTGAAAATTAATTAAAGTTTAAGTCTATGGTTGAATACCACAGGCCACCTGCCAAAAGTTATTTAAATTGGCAAAGTTGGCATATTTAACTAGGTCAAGACTTCTAGTGGTTTTCAACTTCTTGCATTGGGGAAACTGTCTGCCAATAACATGACATATGCAGTAGAAATTGAACCAAAAAATGAAATAAAGGTTTGTTCTTTTTATTTATTTATTTTTTATTATTATTTTTTAAATAAAAAGGGATCAGCTGGTAGTTTGTTATGACAATTCACCTTTCTGGAGTTGAAAAGATTCACAAAAGCATTTTAACCTCCCCCTGACGGTCATCCTATGATTCTCTGATGTCAAGAATCGAATACAGTATGTGTCGTGTGCACATAACCCTTTTAATAGTTTGTTAACTGTAATGCTGACATGTCCCTTGATTTTTCATCGTTGCCAACTTCTTTTCAAGAAAATATCCCAAATCTTTATCATTTTCAATTGAATTATGTCGGAGAGATGTCAAGAAAGTATATTGAAAATTAATTAATCAATTTATGGGGTTTCCTTGGATAGTGATATTAAATATGACAATAAACGTCTGTTTATTAATTTGAAAAATTGGCTAAGAGAAAAATACATATTTCAATGATCAGTTTTTGGAACTTTATCTATCTGTTCTAAATATTTGATCGACAATGTCACCATTAATTTATAGACATGCCATCATTATTTATTATTAGGGTGAAATGTCGATTTAGTTTGTGAACTGTTACTTAAGTGAGAATTAGGTTCTTGAAATATTTTTTTGGGTAATATAAGTCCCTAAATTAATTAAAATTGCTAATTTCAACGTTACTATTTTATTCAATTTTTCGTCAACTTAAGTCACTTAACATATTTTAGAGTGTAATACTGTCATTTTCTTACCTATAAGTTCTTAACAGTTCATATAGGTTGCGAATCTAATGTCAAATTTACCTTCCAAAGTATTATTATCATCATCATCATCATCATCATCATCGTCATCTAAAACTACATTAATGAAACATTTTTTGTCAACCAAAACAGGATGAAAAGACATCTTTACCTTCTATCACAACAAAAAAGTTAAGGACAGTAATGTAATTTCACAAGACAAAATTTTACTTTTTTTTTTAAATCTCACATACCTGTAATATAATCATCTCTAATTTAAAAATAAAAAATAAAAAAAATAAAAACCTCTCTCCTTACCTTCTCTCTCACTATCTTCCTCTCTCCTTCGATTTTAACAAGCAAAAAATTTCACACACTTTATGTGTAGGCATATACTAGTTATTATTATTATTATTGTTATTTATTATTATTATTATTATTATGATTATTATTTTGTAATTATTATTTTTTTTTAATTTTTATTATTATAATAAATATTATTATTATTTTAGTAATTAAGATTTGTAATATTATTTCAACCGATTTTTCTATATTTTCTATTAACATAGCGGCCACCTAGATATCCACCGATTTTTGTAATGATTTGTCCAAAATCACATCAAATGTCTGCTGTCGAACGTCTAGGTAGTTGCCTAGGGTGAATTTTAGAACACTGTTAATCTATAGACTAGCCGTACGTGTAAGTTCTACTTTGATGTTACAAGAAGAGCCCCAAAACATTGTTGAGGATGACAATAACCTTGAACCTTCCATTGACTGCTGCACAAACAAGGATGAAGAGGAAGTAGACAAAGAAGATGAACAGTTAATTGACAATAACTTGAACAAATTGACACCGGCAAAATTAGGTCTTGATTTCGACATTAGCGGCAAATCGAAGGAGGAGGGGCCATCTCTACAGAAAGTTATTCTTTCCCGGCAACTGTGCCAATTTCTTGATAAGGAATTTACTACACACACAAACGGGCTAAAAACTCCTATAATACTTGCAAGAATGACAAGGTTATTATAGTATAAACGGATCTCGCAAGGTCGTTCTCTACATAGATTATTAAATAATTCGAAACAAATCAAATTCCAATTAATTATTGTAAAATAGAAATTTGAGATAATTACTTTTTATGACCTAATTTAATAAACGAATTTAATTAATAAAAATAAAACAATCTGCAATATTAAAGCTGAAAGAAAAGGAAAAGTTTTTGGAGAAATCAAATTAAGAAAGCACTAGGGTTCTGTGGAGCCAAAAATAATCAAGAGGCGACACGTGGATTTTGGGCAAAAAGGACACAATTACCCTTGAGGAGCACCGGAATTCCTATGCGCGAGTAGTGGACAAACATCCCACAATCAAGTCAAAAGTGCCCAAAATAGGTAACAAATTCAAAGTTATATCATCCATCCTCATCCTATATTTTCCACAAGGTAATTATTTCTTAAGCTTCAAAACATTCCATATAAATTGAGTTAATTGGCTAATTAATGGATTTATTCCTAATTAATCCATTAATTACCAATTAAATCACTCATTTCACACAAAAATACCCCAAAGGGCCGGCCATCTTTTCTCAAGAGGGGGACCGGATATGCACTATATATTCAACCTCATTTCCTCTAAAAACCTAGGTTTCTCTCAAAATTCTAACTTTGACATCGGAGATTCTTTAGCCAAAGCACCCCCCCCCCCCCCAAAATTCATCGTGGGCGCATGAGGCTTCTTGGCCTTGACCAAAGGTGTTATTATTTTGTAGGTGCAATTTTGTCGAGGATGAAATTTGCATCTACAAATTGGTGCTTTCATTGAGAGTTGAAGTACACACACTTGTAGAAGACTCTCGCATAGAAGGTTTTTCTCTATTCACGGCGACCATCACGGCAACCATCGCGGTGGCCACCATGGCAACCATCGCGGTGGCCACCATGGCCACCATTCACGGCGAGGTCCATGACACCATCACCATGGCTCGAGCCGTGCCATCTAAGGCCCACGACACCAAAACCATGGCCCAAGTCATGTCACTCTAAGTCCAATGCGTTGCCAAGCTGAAGCTCACACCCATGTGCGCCACATGCCGCGCAGCCCACTCCCATGGCCCAACCTGCTCCTGCTAAGCAACTTGCTCTCGTGGCCTAACCTGCTCCCGCCGAGCAGCATGTTCCTGCGGCCCAGTCTGCTCCTTTGGCCTTCTAAGCAGCCCAAATCGATCCAAGATTAGTTCAACTGTCCTGGCTCCAAATTTCTGGACTGACGATCAAACTGGGAGCATTTTCACCATATTTTTTTGCTGATTTGACATTTCCTAACTCAAATCTTGCGCTCGGAGTCTACTACACTTCCACTGCTTAAGGAGACACATTCCTTCCAAGCTATTCCAACCTAAATGGAGAAAAATACTTGTCTCTACAAGTCATAGAGTTGACGAGCGCCCTCGCACAGCAGACAACCCTGGTGAACCAGCTCTTACAGCGCACCAAGATGCAACGTGCCCTAGACAAGGTGTCCCGAAGTAGGACAAGGGCAGACAAATAACCTCTCCAGCAGCATCCCGACAAGCAGCCACGAACCAAGCGTTCGGGCAGTGTACACTCCCGATTGGGCCATCGAGATAGCGTACACTCCCGTTTTATCGCGCGGAAAAGTGTGCACTCTCAACTAAGCCCACAGACGAGTGTACATTCATGGTTGGGGTCACACTCCGATAGTTAACATGAGCAAACTTTTAGGCGAAGTGTTCATTCGCTGCTAAGCCCGCAAAGAGCATCATTCCCCTTACATCAGAGTAAGCAGAACGACGGACGGAGATAAGCAGTCACTCAATCTGGGCTCAAGTTCAACAGGCAGCCTGCGAAGTACTCGTTCGCTTGCTAGGAACGCACCACACACACTGCATCCACGACATAGACGAGCCAAACACATGGAAGAGCATCTTAGACCAGCAAGTCACGGTTAGGGGCAGCTGAGAGCTTCTTATTCCAACAAAGGCAAATTCAAGAAAAAGTAAAGAAATTTTTTACCAAGCGATTGCACAATTTCCAACGCTACGAGGTCACTGACGAGGCATTACGACAGAAGATGACCAACATTAGCAAGTCACCCTTCACGGACGAGATCGAGCAGGCAGAGCCTCCATGCTAGTTCAGCATGCCACATTTCACATCTTTCAAAAGGGATGAAGACCCAAAGAGACACTTAAAACACTACCGAAGAGCAATGATCCTCTATCGAAACAATGACGATCTCATGTGCAAGATATTCGCCACCACTCTACAAGGTGAGGCACAAGATTGGTTCTACACCCTGCCACCACAATCTATCCAGAGTTTCGACGAACTTTCTTTGGTTTTCACCAAAGAATATTCATCATATTGCTCGATCAAAAAGAAGTCCGACCATTTGTTCAAAGTCAAGAAAAACCCAAAAGAGTCGCTTCGTGATTATGTGAAGAGGTTCAAAGCAGAGAAGGCAAGGATAGTCGGATGCAACAACTCGATAGCTAAAGCAGCCTTCCAAAAAGGACTTCTAGCAGACCACTCGTTGTTCGAAAAATTGATCATGAAAGAAGATCTAATTCTAGCAAACTTTTTCGCTTTGGTAGAGAAGCATGCACTTTAGGACGAGGCTCGCCAATGCACATTCAATGACTTGAAGGAGTACCCGACATCACCTCCCTACTATCCAAACCAGAAGTAGAGGAGAACTTATTCATATGCTTGACAGTATCTGAAGCATCAACAAGCTTTACAATCATACGAGAAGAGCTAAGGACTTGACTACCTCTATTCCACCATTCAAAAGCTAACTTTGGCGATAGCTGTTGCAACCCAAAAGCTTAAGTTTTACCTTTAAACGCACACAGTCATCCTCATGACGCATTATACTACCCAATCCAGACGCGCGATGATAAAGGCTTAGACCCTGGTGGATGCAAAGTTTTCTGACGAATGTAACAACCCAGCCCAAAAGACACGCCAAGGGCAGACGAACATTGGAAAAACACACTCGAAAGGAAATTTTGTCCTCGTCGCCCCAAAAGATTCTACATATGAGCAACATGTACTGGCAGTTGAGCACTACCTCCTGCTGCGCTTCACACATCCTTAGCCAACCCTTGCTCCATAATTTAGCTCTAAAATGGTCTAATACTGGCAGTTGAGCATCTCCTACTAAGTGTAATATGGCCTCAGCTTCACAACTCCCTACCATGCATTCACAAAGCAATAGCGGCCCAACGACGCCCTAAAGGTAGTCGACCACGCCCTAGCTGCACCTGCTTTACCCGATAGAGACTTCTGGCATTTGCATGTCGACGGCTCATCCAAACTACAAAGGTTCGAGAACAGGCGTAGTCCTTGTCACCCCAGACGATTCGATACCTGAACAGGCGATCACTCTAGGCTTCAAAGTACCCAACAAACGAAACAGAGTATGAGACCCTACTAGCAGGCTTTCGAATGGTAAAAGACTTGACGGTAGACAATGCTCACGTGGATGCACTAGCTGGCCTAGGCTCTGCCCTTGACCACAAACTTAAACGCTCTATCGTAGAGGAATATCTAGATAAGCCAAGCATAGAGGTGAAGCTAGCAGCTGAGGTGTCACAGGTTAGTACAACTCTAAATTTGCAAGATTCCATTGTAGACTACCCAGTCAATGGCACATTCCCCATGAAAATATTAGAGTCTAGGAAGCTCCAAATCAAGGCAGCCCGCTGCTATATGTGGAACAACATTCTCATTAGAAAATCCTACACCGAACCACATCTCTGCTGTCTAGCATCTTCCGATGACTTGAAGGTTCTAAGCTTAATCCACGAAGGTGTTTGTGGAAATCACTCCGAAGGTCGATCCTTAGCACATAAGGCTCTTAACGTAGGCTACTATTGGCCTACCATGCACCAAGATACTAAGGAGTTAGTACAAAAATACGACCGTTACCAACGCTACAAGCCGATACCAGCATTGTCTGCCAGCAAGCTACACCCGCATATGAGTCATTGGTTGTTCATGCAGTGGTCAATTGACCTGGTAGGACTTATGCCGCCTACTACTGGGGGCAAAGGCATGATGATCGTGGCAATCGACTACTTCACTAAATGGGTAGAAGTAGAGCCCAAGATGACCACCACTCAAACAAACATAAAGCACTTCATATGGAGGAACATCATATGTCGATTTGGCATTCCTCAATCCATCGTTACTGACAACGGCTCGTAATTCGTGGGCAAAGATATGGCAAAGTTCTTCCAAAAGTATGGCATCAAGCAGTATATATCCATGCTGAGATATCCTAAAGGCAATAGGCGGGCCGAAGCATCCAACAAGATGATCCTCGACTGCCTCAAGAAATCCCTCACCAACAAGAAGGGAAAATGGCCAGATGAACTCCCCGGATGTCTATGGGCATATCGCACCACCAAAAGACGAGCAACCGGTGAGACTCATTTCTCTTTAGCATTTGGCTCAGAAGCAATCATTCATCTTAATGTCATTAAGCCAAGTATCATCTTTCTACTACCAAGCATTGAGCAGAACAATAAAAAGATGGCCACAAGCTTAGATCTGGCAAAGGAGAAGTGCGAGCGGACCATCACCCGCATCGCAGCCTACCAGCAGCAGCTTCTCTCCAACTACAACAAAAGGGCCAAGATCTGGCAGTTCCAGCCCGAATATCTAGTCTTAAGAAAAGCCTTCATCACTGTCTATAGAGAAGGCTCCAAAAAGATGGATCCCATCTGGGAAGTGACAAGAGTAATTACATCCTTGCCACCATGAAGTGACAAAAAGATCGAAAATCAGTGGATCGCCTATAATCTAAGGAAGTGCCATGTGTGACCTCCCACTACATCAAAGCCCAAAGACTTATGTAGCTCGACGGGCACCACCTCACAAGCTGAGGACTATCCAGTTGTTATGCAGTTCCTACCTTACAGCTAAGTTCAAGTTCGTTTCACTCGTTTTTCAATGAGGAATTCAGAAGTAATCACAACTTGGCTCGGTTATATGCTTACAACAACTGATCACTCATGCACTTCAAAAGAAGACCGCGCCCCTTTTCGGGACTCATCGCAGGAATTGCACCCCTCAAGGGACTAACCATGCTCTCCAGTGCGAGAGGGTAAACCAATTCCCTGACACCCACATAGGTCAGTTCCTAAGACAAAAAGATAAACTCTACACTCTGAATATCCAAACGTGGATGAGCTTAGCTACCCTAGTATAACTAGATGCACGATAGCTTGCGCTAGGATTCCTAGAAGTAGCCACAATGGTCTTTTTCAAGGCTTAGCTAACTAAAGGAATTTGTGTCTCTTGGCCTAATCCGTGGGGAACTAAGCCCTAGAGACGGAGGGGGCATATTATGTAGTACATCTAATGGACGGCTGCCCTGGAACCCTAAAGCTGTTACCAAGTGCACTAAGGTAGCCTATGGTTTCCAGAAGATTGCCTAAGGCTTGCCCTTCGAGCAATAAAGCCACGCTAGACCTATACAACCGCACATTCTTGTGAAAGGTTAAACAAGTTAACGTGCATATACGAAGCTTTATCCACTGCCGACATGCTACATAGTCAATAAGCTTCACATCTGCTAAGCGCGAAACAACTTACACCAAATCCTAAAGTGTTGTGCTACTTACTACACAACCTACAAAATTAGAGAAAGCCAAGGTTAACAGCCTAGTGGTTACGCGGACTTGTCTACTTCTGTATGTAAGGCATCCTGCTGTCAACCCTATGGCTAACAACTTTGCAAAGTTCTACATCAACACCTACAGTTGCATAAGCTATTTGGGCCTGGCTTCTTATAGAACAGTAGCATGTTTGCCACTGGTCTATAAAGTCTAAAGCTTAGGGTATGAACAAAAGAAGTGAATATGAAGAAAAGCGAAGGAAACATGTTTATAAACAACTTGCAAAGGCCGAAGGAGTTCAAGAAAAACAAGAGCTACAAGGAAAAATAAAGAAAATCCTAAAGGCTAAACAGCAAAACGAAGCTCAGAAATTGCAAACTCGAGATCTTGAATCTGAGGTATGTAACATCCAATCTCCTTCTCTGCACTTTCATACTTAACTTGGATCACGTCAAGCCTACTCTTCAAGTTAACGATCTCTTAGCGAGCAGTCTTAAGCTATAGAGAAATGGGGGCAGAAATATTATACCCTTTCAAAGCAACAAGCTCAGAGTCCAACCTCTTGATCTCCTCGGTCGAGATATAAACTTCAGCTGCTATAATCTTCACCACCTCCTTGGCATCCTTGCTATATATGCATCATAGCAAGCAGAGCATTCCTTCTATATTGGGTCGTATGTTTCACAAAGAAACTTGGGCAAACAAACCTTTTTAATGCCGTCAACAAACTTGGCGTAAACGTCCATATCTTCAAGCATATATGGTTTCAAGAGCACACAGATCTCAGCAGCTTCCTCAGAAGCAAGCTTAGTAGATTTCTCACAGCTGCCCATGCGAGCAGTCTCCTCCTTCCCAACAGGCGAATCAGTCTCAACAGTAGAGGGAGTGGGCCTTAGCACTACTTTAGCAGCAGAGTCCACCTCATCGCTCTTCATAATAGCAAGTCTTTCCAAATGAGAACTGTACTTAACTCCCAACAGACGTCTTGGCACAGACTTCGACACTAGGGGCATAACAAGACTTCTATACTGAGCAATACTATCTGCAATCGAATTAGCCATTCTTAACATAGCAGGCACCACAGGCTCAAATCTAGCAGCCTCATTTTTCTTCTAATTGGAAGAAGTCATGTCAATCATAGGCCTCTTGACAATAAGTGGACCCTCACGCACAACGGAAGAAGTCTTTAGTTTTTTCTTAACCAACATCTCTTGAACAGATAGGGAAAATCTTTTATTTCCACCTTTATTCACAGTAGCCTCCACGATAGTGATCAGACGAGCCAAAGTATCCGCCTTGATCCTTTTTACTTTTTCTCTTGGGAATAACCCACATTTCTCCCAGCGAAAAGAACTAAGCAGCCAACGCTATTTACGGTACTCAGCAGGGGAACTCAACCCATACTAGTTTTTTCCTTATTTTTTCTCTCAGATCAGCAGGCAGGAGGCCTGCATGCCTAGCATTCCAGAAACCTATGAGGCATTCGACCTCTTCATCTCTCTCAATCGCCGGCCTAGCCCCCGTCAGGTCCAAGAGCCCAAAGGACATAAACCATGCAAGTCGCCTAGCACTGCGCCTCAGCGCTTCAATCTGCG
Organism: Pyrus communis; assembly: GCF_041283825.1. Lineage (NCBI taxonomy): Eukaryota > Viridiplantae > Streptophyta > Magnoliopsida > Rosales > Rosaceae > Pyrus > Pyrus communis. The sequence continues at coordinate 12,108,973 of NC_142570.1, read as the reverse complement.
GCCCCAGCCACGTAAGTTTCCTTTGGCTCTAACCAAGCCGAGCAACCCAATCAGTGATCCCTACCATAACACCTTTTAGGCCCATACCGAGCCGGTTCTTGGCCCCTGTCAGCTAACGTGCCGCACCACCCCGACGGTTACCCCAGGACAGCACTATCCAAGAAAAAGACAAGGAAAATTAATTTTTTCTTACCTCGGTGTAGCGCAGAGAAGACGAAGAAAGCAACGAAAGACAACCCTTTGCACGGGCAAGATGTAGAAGATTGCTAGAAGAGGGGGAATAAATATCCTCTAAGCTCTCTCTCTCTTGTAGGGTAGAATAAATCGCCCTCCAAAGTTGATTTAATAACCCACTTAAGGTGGACTTAAATAGGCTTTGAGAGAAATTTATTTCCTTTTCCTAGAAGGATTTAATTTCCTATTACAGAGAGAATCAATATCAAAATAGGAAACAATCCTACGTTTCCTAAAGCAAGAAGATCTCTACACCTGCTGCCCTTTCCTACGAGCAACCCAACAGGTGTAGGGGCATTTGTGGAGCCAAAAATAATCAAGAGGTGACACGTGGATTTTTGGGCAAAAAGTATAAAATTACCCTTGAGGAGCACCGGAATTCCTACGCGCAAGCAATGGACAAACATCCCACAATCAAGTCAAAAGTGCCCAAAATAGGTAACAAATTCAAAGTTATTTCATCTAACCTCATCCTATATTTTCCACAAGGTAATTATTTCATAACCTTCAAAACATTTCATATAAATTGAGTTAATTGGCTAATTAATGGATTTATTCCTAATGAATCCATTAATTACCAAAGGGCCAACCACCTTTTCTGAAGAGGGGGACCGGCCATGCACTATACATTCAACCTCATTTCCTCTAAAAACCTAGGTCTTGACTCTTGCTAAACACTCAAAAATTCCCCAAACACTTTTCTCTCAAAATTTTAACTTTGGCATCAGAGATTCTTCGGCCAAAGCCCCCCCCAATTCATCGTGGGCGCGCGTAAAGCTATTGGCCTTGACCAAAGGTGTTATTTGTTTTGTAAGTACAATTTTGTCCAAGATCAAAGAGGAAGAAATTTGCATCCACAGGTTCCACCATCACCTAGCAATCCTATGAACTTTTTACCAATTACTTATGATTTACACATGCCACTTTGAAGGTTAGGTTTTTCCTAATTTATATTCTACTTAGAACCTCCAATATAGAATGTATATCTAATATGCAGCATGTCTGAATGTTTAGATCAGATCTGAACATGAGAGACTCATTATACTTTATGCAAACCCTTTGAAAAACCATGCAACCCTTTAGACGTGGTGTTCATCTTAAGTGAAATTACAATTATTAATCACAAGAAGCCAGCGCCAATTTCAGGGAACCTTTCTACTAGGCTTGGCAAACAGGTCGTGTCTATCGTGTTCGTGTCGTTTTCGTGTAACACATGTTATCTTAACGGTGTTGGAAATGTGCCCTAAAACCAATCATATGATGATACTTTATGGACATTTCACATGTTAAACTAATCTAGTTTAATATTAAGGGCAAACATTATTGTTTGAGCCGTCTCGTATAAATGTTATATGCTTAAACGATAAGTCCAAGGAATATGTGATTGGAAGAATGCGATCTAAAGAAGTTAGATTCATGAGACCATTCTTTCGTTGACACATCCTAAACATTCCTGATCATAGGATTGTCAATTGGGCATTGACAGTCCGTTAAGATCAGTACGTGCTATGTCTTCTCTCAGGGAGAGTGACTAGTCTCGAGTCATTGGTGTGTGTGACATCAAGACAAGTACGTAGGTGCTCAATAGAGAATGAGTTCACTGAACACGATCAACGAAGAGTTCTCATATTCATGTCACATTAGAACTCATGGTTGGGATAATGCAAATTAGTCTTTTGACCTGAGGCATCACAGTTGTCTTGTGGTTAGGTCCTTAATCTTTGATTATGTCAAAGTCACTCCATCAGGAGGGTGTCCACGGCATCGTTGGGGTTAAGCCATTTAGCCATGGAGGCAAGTGAATGCGCAACAAGGGATCTCTAACCTTCAAACTGTTTGAGGGAGAATACTCTATGATATGATTTAGAATCTCTGGCCAGAGTATGAATGAGATGTTGGAATGTGTTCCAAATCACATTCAAGGTAATCATATAAGCACAAGACTCACATTGGATAGTAGACATGAATAAACTAGCAAACCAACAATGTGGTCAAGAGTATTGTATTAGAGAAAGACCGTATTGCATTTGTAATCCTAAAACTGAATAGGTTCTCCACCTCTTCTGATTAGCTTGGGTAACCATGACATGCTGCTAGGCGTCAACCATGGTTTGTGGAAGCCCTAAAAGTGTATTATCACTAACGGGAGAATTGAAAGTAAGTTCCAATTCACAATCGATTTGAAAGAGTTTGAATCGCCCACTGCCTCGCTAAAAGGAACCTAATGGATCGTACACTGTGTAAGGTAAAGATTGAAGATTCAACGGAGATGAGTAAGAATAATTAAATGGTTTAATTATTTATGGCAAGGATTAATTAATATGTTAATTAATCAAACGAATAAGTTCGTTAAAGACCTCGGGATAGTTTTGGACCTTAAGGCCCAATGGGCTTCGAACGTCAAGTCCATTGACTTAAGTTGTATGACAACTTAATGAATAAATGATTCACAAAGGCCCAAATAGCCCAATAAATCCCCTTAAATTCGGCCATTTAGAGGAGGGTAGTGAACTTGGCTTAATTGCAAGTTTGCCACTCCATTGTGAGGTGGTATAAAGACATCTTTATAGCCATTTCATCCTAAGGGTTTTTTTTAAGGAGTAAAAGATGAGAACAAACTCTCATTTCTCTCTAAAATGGCCGGCCACTCTTGAGGAAAACATCTAGCAATCTTACTTCCTCAAGGTCACTCATTTCTTCTCCAATCTTACCTTGGTGTGGAGACTTAGAGGTTCTCAATTTTGGGAACTTGGAGAAACCTTTTCATCCATCCAAATCCATGGATCTAAGATGCAAGGAATGAAGGCCCTCTCTTTGGGTGATTAGCCTTTGCTTATGCAAAGAGGAATCTACAAAGGTATTGATTTCTCAACTCACTTTGTTTTGAGTTGAGTCTTGGTTCACCTATCTACTAGGCTTTGAAGTTCATGGGTTAAGTTTTGTTTTTGAGTGCATATAAACATGATTCCGCCTTTTAATTGTTAATTGCATGTTGTTGATGTTGCTCAAATGAACTTATTTTTCACAAATCTTCCTTCAAGTGGTATCAAGAGCCTAAGTCTAGTAGTTGGTGGATCCTTTTGGGTTTTGTAGTTCATAGTTTGTGATTTGAATGTTGTAATTGTTACAAGCTTTATTCTTGCTTTTTTGAATGTAAATTTTGTTAGAAAATTTGCCATCTCAAATGTTGTAGATGTAGTTCATATGAGCATGAATTTTGGAGCTAAAATTTGGTGCCATGTTTTTGGGGAAATTCGGCCAAATCCAAAGGGTGGATTTTTGGGTTCTTGTTTGAATTGTTAAAAGTGTTTTAAAGTGACTTTTGGAACCCCTAAGTACCCTAGGATATTAACCCTCTTTTGAGTTGTGAAAATTTGAGTTTTTGGTGAAAGAAAACATCCATGGAGCTATTATGAGTTTTCATGTATGTTCTTCATATTTCTTGAAGTTCTTACCAAGAACAAAAAGTTTTGAAGTTTTGATTCAAAAGTTTTATGTTTTTCATAAAGTTTTGTTTTTCAAATGGTGGGTGATAGTTATTGGTGAGATGTGACTAAAAGAATTTTAAAGTTTTATAAAAAACATTTTCTTACAAACCATCAAAGTCACCTTTGTCTCACCTACCAAAAACCACTTACAAAACTTTAGATTTTTTCAATTTTTCAACACTATGGCCGGCCACCTTTGGTAAAAGGTGATGGAGGGACTTTTGTGCAATTAAATAAAGTTTTGATACTTTTGTGTATTTGCATTTTGACCCCAAAAGTTTTTGCTTTAACAAAGTGACCCAAATTGTTGTGGTCATTGTTTTTGGCCCAAATTAGGTAGAGAACAAAATTGTTTTGTCTCTTTAAATGAGAATTGGATTTTCATTTCATTTAGCTCCATTTAAATCAATTCTATGGATACAAAAACCAAATGAAAATGTTGCATTCATGTTTAATTAGTTAAAGCGTTAATTAATTAAAGAAAGGGTGATTATGAACCTTAGCCTACGATAATTGAGCTATGTGAAAGGCCGTTTCAAATTTGTTTGAACCATGGGAATGTGTAGATTAAATTTTGGTTGTAATTTGATATGATCAATTGTTGTAAAAGAGCATAAGCTCTTCTTTACTTTAAAGTAATTTGATTTGATCAATTGTTGTAAAAGAGCATAAGCTCTTATTTACTTTGAAGTACTCCTTTCTTGTTTTATTCGATATGCATGAAATTGGAGTAGTTGGGTCCAACGCCCAATAAGACAACACGCCTTAATGTGATTAAACGCGTAACTAAAATCAATCACCATCCCTAGACCGAGATTCAACACTAGGCTCGTGTTGAATCGAATCAAAGGTTCATAGTCATCCTAAGGCCCTAAGGCAACTATATAGTCCATCAATGAATGCAAATCTTATGTTAGTAGTACCATATAGTCTTGCTTTAAAAACCGTTTTAAAAGCATAGTGGGAGTATTGTATACTACTAAATCAATCATATGGACCAATAGTTGTAATAGGACCAAAATGTTTTAATTGGATTAAAATGTATGTTTATATGTGATGAGACCTAAAAACCCTCAACCAAATGATTATTAAGTTGATAAGCGAGAGATGCTTTGAATATCTCTTCGTAGGCCTTCCACCGTGGTGGGCTCCAATCGTTTGTGACTCATGCACCGGCTTCACCCTATAATGGGGAAGTACAAAGTATGTGCTTACATCCAGGAGGAGTCCATAAACATATGATGAGGTGAGTGTAGACAACGAGTATGACCAACATGATATAATTCTGAGGTTGTGCTTGAACCTCTACATAAACTAAGCATGGTGGGAATAACTTAACTAAGTGCAATGGTGCCAACATGATATAATTCTGAGGCATTCATTCTCTAGAGGCCAAACTAGATGGGTAATTACAAGAGTTGTAAATGACAAAAGTGTTATTCTCTCATCATATTTTTGCTAACCAACATGATATAATTCTGAGGTGGGCTTGGTAATGGTGAGTCTCTCATACCCCGCTAAGAGTTCAACAAAACTCTCGAATTCCAATGAGGGATATGGAATTTGCCAAAAATAGTGGGTGGTGCTATTTTGATTTAAAGACCCGGATCAAATAGCTTAAAATCAATCAATTTATATTCGTTATGTATTTGTTTACCAATATATTTGCAAACGCTATCCAAAAATTGACAAAGAAAAACCGAACGCTTAAGTTTCCGAACTTGGTACCACAATCCCATAGATTGTCTTGAATGGATTGTAAAAGTGCCTAAGTAGTCTCATCCTCACAATCTTCCTATTGATAATGTATCAATGGAAGAACATGTTAGATAAGTCTATCATGAAGAGGACAATGCAAACTCTAGTGCTTGTCTCTTTGTTACACGAACAAGGAACTTGAGAAGTAAGCACAAGGGCATGGACACTTTATGTGCCATGAGTCTTCACTTACAAATTGTTGTATGAAGAAATGAGAGTTGCCTTGAACAACTCTTGAAAGTTTGTTATTATGTTTAGAACATAATGGTTGGTTGACAAAAATAGTCCATTTATATGGACTTATGATGATTTTGAATCATTGAGTGTTGAAGTGTCAAAACACTTAACGAGACGGAAACTAGGCAAGGACTTCACCTTTGTGTCCCTATCCTAATGGTTCACTAAGTTTATTGTAAACTATATAGTGAACAATAACCGCACGCTCTCCAAATCGTTTGATGTGTATAACACATTTGAAATAAGTTTCAAGAGAGATAGTGGGAGTTTAGGGACCATGACTATTGTAGTCAAAAGAGAAGTCAAATGAAGAAAGCAAAAATAACTCCAAGGGAACAAACTTTCTTTATGAAAGGATGGACATTGAAAGGGGTATTTGCAAGAAATGTCTTGCAAGTGTCAAGAACACACCTTTCGAAGGTGTTGTAAAATGTTCTTGAATAATTCAAAACAGTTGGTTCTTCTACTTGAATACATGATTCCGTATTAGTAACTATGTTTTACAATTGTTGTAAAAGTGTGCTAATAAAAAGTAGAAGATTAATGAGAGAAGAGAAAGTACTTCACATTCGGAAAGTGAATAAAATATAGATCTCTGCGAAAGCGGATTGTACTTACTTCCTCATATGAACTACCAAAGAAATTGGAAAATACTAAAGATTGTCTTTACATTCCAATTTTAAGGAACTTAAATCCGTCACTATAGTAGAGATGGATAAATGTTTTGTTTGACAAAACATTGTTCTTTATTAATCAATAAATAGATTATTGTAATTTAATTGGTTGTCTCTATAGTAGAGATGATGTGGTAGTTTAACTGTTTAGAATACGATAATGCTTAAAACCCAAAAGGTTGCAAGGTAGTGACTAATCCCAACTGAGTTGTGATACCTCTAAAACATAAATTACGAGTTGGTAATAGATGGATGCATTGGATCGTTAGACCCGGATCCAATACCTTCTTGTTATATTGTATAGAGGCGAAATGTTCGAATCTTTATTCTTTTGGAAAGAAGAAAGAATCACAAAGTTGTTGAGGATAATTCACTTAGATGTTAGTGGCACTTGTCCACAACATAATACTACTCATGTTGTATGACATTCACCAAAGATCACTCTCGGTTGGACTATAGTTTACTTTGAATAAACACAAGTCCGAATACTTTGCAAAAGGTTGCAAAGAATTCAAGAAATGTAAGTTGATGAGTAAGACGTCTAAAGAATTTACCTCCTTAGATTTGATCCAAGGAAAAGTAACACTTTAGATGAGTTTCCTTGAAAGATATCAAGGAAAATAGCATCATAAGATAATGTATTTCTCCATTAGGAGAAGAACGAACTTGAATAAGATTTAGTTCGTTGGACATTATCAATTACCCATATATATATGATATATACTTCTAAGACAACCTAGTTCCTATACCACAAGCTCCAAGGTAGTCCAGAAGGATTTATAAACCGTCTCAGTTGAATGGTTTGAACTTTATGACTATGTCATAGAGTTGCACCTCTTAATTCGAAAGAAATAAGAATGAAAATCCTTATGACTACATTGAGTGTATATACGATATATACTCAAGGAAATGGATCTTAGCAAGTTAGTGGGAGCTATAAGCGTCTTATGAGAAAAGATCAATTGTCTGATTTCTCATAAAGATGTAAATGAATCTTTTGTTTACTAGGTTTACAAAAGATTAGTGGGAGTTAATCGTATTCCTAAATTTAAATATATATATATATATATGATATATTAATTTTTGGAAATGAAAAGAGTACTTCTTCGTTAAAGTTATTCTATAACGATAGAATGTATATGAGAGATATAGTCTATATAATGGAATGGAAATCTATAATGATATATTTCAAGATATAATTGGATTATATCAATCCCTAAAATAGACAAGAGATGCTAGGAAGTTTCTCATCTGATGATAAACTTAAATTAGAATGACAATTCTAGTAAGACTAGGAAGTTGTTATTCTCAAAGGGAATGTACCCTTTGACTCCCAAAGAAATAATGCGTAAATAGAATCCTTTATGCATAAGCAGAAAGGTGATTTATGTATTTCATATTGTATGAAAAACATTGATATAAGATGTACCTAGAAAGGTACAAGACAATATCAGTGCAAGCCCAGGATCAGAACCATGGCAACTGTCAAGTGAGTCCTTAAGTATTTGAGAAATACTAAAGGATATATTACTCAAATATTGAGAAAGAATTAGAGTAACATAATGGAAGCGTAAATGTATTAGATTATGAATCTAATCCATCATTGGATATTTCTTCATTATGAATGAAGAGATAAACAGATATCTCTTTATTATGACTAAAAGGATATTTGGATGGAAACATTAAAGTAATGACTTTAGTGTGTTCCGTTATGAATGCAAAATATATTGCCATATAGAAGTTTACAACAATGTTGTTTGGATGGGAAAGTTCATTTATGAACTCTCTATTCGGTTCCAACCAGAAAGTGTATGACACTAATGGGGCGATAGCTCAAGCCAGGGAATCAAGGTCTCATCAAGGTCCGAACTCAAATGAGAGACTGAACCACATGATTGAGAATCATGTATAATGGTGACGTCGTTATTCTCAAGGTTGCTTCTATGGATAACATATAGATATCCATTGTCTAGGCCTACTACTCAGCCATTTATGAAATGACTACAGAAGAGGTATCATCACTGATGACTAAGCTGATTGGCTCTAGTGCAAGTGGGAGATTGTTGGAAATGTGCCCTAAAACCAATCATATGATGATACTTTATGGACATTTCACATGTTAAACTAATCTAGTTTAATATTAAGGGCAAACATTATTGTTTGAGCCGTCTCGTATAAATGTTATATGCTTAAACGATAAGTCCAAGGAATATGTGATTGGAAGAATGCGATCTAAAGAAGTTAGATTCATGAGACCATTCTTTCGTTGACACATCCTAAACATTCCTGATCATAGGATTGTCAATTGGGCATTGACAGTCCGTTAAGATCAGTACGTGCTATGTCTTCTCTCAGGGAGAGTGACTAGTCTCGAGTCATTGGTGTGTGTGACATCAAGACAAGTACGTAGGTGCTCAATAGAGAATGAGTTCACTGAACACGATCAACGAAGAGTTCTCATATTCATGTCACATGAGAACTCATGGTTAGGATAATGCAAATTAGTCTTTTGACCTGAGGCATCACAGTTGTCTTGTGGTTAGGTCCTTAATCTTTGATTATGTCAAAGTCACTCCATCAGGAGGGTGTCCACGGCATCGTTGGGGTTAAGCCACTTAGCCATGGAGGCAAGTGAATGCGCAACAAGGGATCTCTAACCTTCAAACTGTTTGAGGGAGAATACTCTATGATATGATTTAGAATCTCTGGCCAGAGTATGAATGAGATGTTGGAATGTGTTCCAAATCACATTCAAGGTAATCATATAAGCACAAGACTCACATTGGATAGTAGACATGAATAAACTAGCAAACCAAACAATGTGGTCAAGAGTATTGTATTAGAGAAAGACCGTATTGCATTTGTAATCCTAAAACTGAATAGGTTCTCCACCTCTTCTGATTAGCTTGGGTAACCATGACATGCTGCTAGGCGTCAACCATGGTTTGTGGAAGCCCTAAAAGTGTATTATCACTAACGGGAGAATTGAAAGTAAGTTCCAATTCACAATCGATTTGAAAGAGTTTGAATCGCCCACTGCCTCGCTAAAAGGAACCTAATGGATCGTACACTGTGTAAGGTAAAGATTGAAGATTCAACGGAGATGAGTAAGAATAATTAAATGGTTTAATTATTTATGGCAAGGATTAATTAATATGTTAATTAATCAAACGAATAAGTTCGTTAAAGACCTCGGGATAGTTTTGGACCTTAAGGCCCAATGGGCTTCGAACGTCAAGTCCATTGACTTAAGTTGTATGACAACTTAATGAATAAATGATTCACAAAGGCCCAAATAGCCCAATAAATCCCCTTAAATTCGGCCATTTAGAGGAGGGTAGTGAACTTGGCTTAATTGCAAGTTTGCCACTCCATTGTGAGGTGGTATAAAGACATCTTTATAGCCATTTCATCCTAAGGGTTTTTTTTAAGGAGTAAAAGATGAGAACAAACTCTCATTTCTCTCTAAAATGGCCGGCCACTCTTGAGGAAAACATCTAGCAATCTTACTTCCTCAAGGTCACTCATTTCTTCTCCAATCTTACCTTGGTGTGGAGACTTAGAGGTTCTCAATTTTGGGAACTTGGAGAAACCTTTTCATCCATCCAAATCCATGGATCTAAGATGCAAGGAATGAAGGCCCTCTCTTTGGGTGATTAGCCTTTGCTTATGCAAAGAGGAATCTACAAAGGTATTGATTTCTCAACTCACTTTGTTTTGAGTTGAGTCTTGGTTCACCTATCTACTAGGCTTTGAAGTTCATGGGTTAAGTTTTGTTTTTGAGTGCATATAAACATGATTCCGCCTTTTAATTGTTAATTGCATGTTGTTGATGTTGCTCAAATGAACTTATTTTTCACAAATCTTCCTTCAAACGGTTCATGTCGTGTCACACTCGTTATCTTAATGAGTCCTTAACAGGTCAGGTCACTTTACCCATGACCCGACCCATTATGACCCGTTAAGAAAAATATTTCTTTTTCTTAAATTTGCACATACCACACATTGCCACATAAATATTACTTCAAAATATTAAATCACATTTGTCGTTTAAGTACTACATCTACACTAGAAAATATGAGCCTAATAAACAAACATCCATACACTACTACTCTATTACAAAATATTAAATGTGCAAGGATATGCAAAATGAAAGAGTTTTTGTTTTCAAGGTTGTGAAGCCTTTCTCAAAAGTTTAAACCTTCTCAATGGAACTCAAAGCCTGCATGTTATTTGTCACATCCCGGCTCAGACCCCCATCACATCCCGAGCTCAACTCCACTATAGCACAATATTGTCCACTTTGGGCCCTAACCACGTGCTCATGGTTTTGTTTTTGGGAACTCACATGAGAACTTCCTAGTGGGTCACCCATCCTGGGAATGCTCTCGCCCAAACTTGCTTAACTTTGGAGTTCCAATGGAACCTGAAGCCAGAGAGCTCCCAAAAGGCCTCGTGCTAGGTAGAGATAGGAATATACATATAAAACTTACAGGACCCACTCCCCTGGGCGATGTGGGATGTTAAAATCCACCCCCTTAAGGGCCCAACGTCCTCGTCGGCACACATTCGCCAGGGATTGGCTCTGATACCAAATTGTCACATCCCGGGCTCGGCTCCACCGTAGCACGATATTGTCCACTTTGGACCCCAACCACACCTTCACAGTTTTGTTTCTGGGAACTCACACGAGAACTTCTTAGTGGGTCACCCATCCTAGGAATGCTCTCGTCCGAACTCGCTTAACTTCGAATTTCCGATGGAACCTGAAACCAGTGAGCTCCCGAAAAGGCCTTGTGCTAGGTAGAGATAGGAATATACATATAAGGCTTACATGATCCATTCCCCTAGGCGATATGAGATGTTACATTATTCCTTTTACAAAATCCTCAATTTTCATCGATCATCATGACATAAGATTTTGTGGTATCCACTAGTGTAAATATTTTAAATTGAAGATCGAATTCATTCATTGTATTCATATGGGGTCAAGGAGTGTAGCTGTAAAAAATCATCAAAATCGGAGTTAAAATAACCGTTAAATCGTGATTTTTCGTCGATAACCATTGAAAAGTTTTGTCCCATTACTTGATCTATGAATGTTTGTTTTTTGCAATTTTTGGCGTATCTCGAAGCATACACAAACATGTTTGACGGTTGGATCGTTGAAACTAGTTTCGTAGAATGCGTATCCCATCAAAACAATAGATTCACTAACACTTAAGAGTTTATTCATACTTTCATTAAGTATAACATAACATTTTGTGGTATAGTGTATATATATTTTAAATTAAAGATCGAGTTCATTCATTGTATTCATATAGGGTCAAGGAGTGTAGCTCTAAAAAAATCATCAAAATCGGAGTTAAAATAATCGTTAAATCGTGATTGTTCGTTGATAATCGTCGAAAAGTTTTGTCCCGTTACTTGATCTCTGAATGTCTTGTCCCGTCAAAAAGTTCAATGGTGTATATATATATATATATATATATATATATATATATATATATATATATATATATTAAGTAGATTTAAATTTATTTATTTTGTACGTATAACACTTAAGAAATTGAATGGTACGTATATTTAAGACGATCCAACGGTCACCAATTTTTAATATTTAATATATATATATATATAATTATAGTATTTTTTTAGGGTTATAAAATTATAAAATTAATATTTTGCTTATCATGTATTGTGTTACCCATGTGTATACCTGAACCAACCTATTATCTTAACAAGTGCTTATCGGGTTACCCAATTTGTTATTGTGTCGACCCGACCACCTGTTAATTTCGTGTCGTGTCGTGTCATGTCGTGTCGGGTTATCGGGTCGTGTCAGGAATTGCCAGGCCTGCTTCCGACCACAATTGCATCAAATTACTTTTCTAAAGATCCTAATGGTGATCAAGCATTAAGACAATTAGATAGCTTTAATCATGGTGTTTAATAATTCAAAGTGTGCACACAATCGATCATAAGCAATTAAATAAAAATCACATATTCATGCTAAGGCTCAAGGCTTCACTCTAACAAAATGAAGTAATTACGCTTATTCATAATTAAAATCATAGAAAATATTATTAAGAAAACGATTGAAAACACCTTAAAATAGAAAATCTCCAAGAACCCTAGCAATTACTCTCTGTCTCCAAAGTTGCATAAAAGAAAGCGTAGAGAAAAATGTAGATGGCAAAGCCTTAAAATCCCCTCTATCTATCGCACAAATCTAGCAATCAAGTCTCTTATTTCCACTAGGAAGCCATCTAATAATAAAATATATTAAAACATAAAATCCTAATTAAGTTAGGATAAACTGCACAAAAACTATCCAGCCACGTTTTAGCCTCAAATCTACTCCCAATCTGGCCCAAGATAGCTTGTTTCAAAGATCAAGACGTTTTGAACACATCTCTAGAAGGCCACAAGACCATCCAAGGTCATCTTGGGCTCCAAGAATGCAAGTCAAGCCCAAAACGTCATTATTCCAGTACAGTGCATTGCTCCTTTATTTTATCGGCAGAAAATAACCGCTTGGTGGAAAAATATGATATTTTGATACCATCAAGCTAAGTAACTCACGAACGTCCTCCAACTAGTATTACTCCAAAATTCGTCCATTTGGTTCTATTTTCCTCCAGAGGAAGCCGGATGTCTTATATTCGGATGTCTTATATTGAAAATATAAATTAAAGTATCAAAATTCTTCCAAAATAATTACCAAAACATACTAAGAATAGGGTAAAATATACAATATGAAATTGACTCATCAGGTGTCGTACCACTATGTCATGTAGAAGATCAAATTGACAAGAGATTTTGTGATCGGTTCACGGGTTGGTAGATCACGTGATATTATACAAATTGTGGGATATGTGTGCTAAAAAGTTAATAACTTAAAAAATAAAACGTCTCACCACTGCTATTTAAACACGTATTGTACCACTTGTATTCCCATCACAATTAAAAATTTCTCCAAATCGACACCTTGTGGCTCAAATTTAGGTTTCCTTTCAGCATTTGGAGGTTGTCAGCGTCAAATGTTTCATTCATAAATACAAACAATAAAATATGTACAGGGTAATTCATCTAGAATGGAACAACTCGTTCATAACAAAGTCACGCCAAAAATTACAGCTAGTCACAAAAAGGAATTGAACTCAACAAACGAGTATCAGACTAAAGTAAATGGAGATAGTTAAGTTAATTAACTACGACTAAAGTAAGCATCAAAACTTTACCTGGGAGAGATTTTTCTTTTTTTTTGTTAAACAAATAATATTATCTACACTAAAGAGGAAGAAGATGAACTTAGTCTCACAATGGGAATCAGTTAAGTTAATTAACTATAACTAATGTAAGCATCAAAACTTTATCTAAGTGAGATTTTTTGTTCCACTAGGTGATAGGAGGCAAATTATGCTTATTTTAGCTTATTATGAACAAACTTTGAGAGTTTTAACGAAAAACCCACGGTACTGCTCATTTTCGAAAAATCACATTTTTACACCAAAAAGTCAATCTTGGTACTATTCAATTTACCCTTTATTTTGTCCTTATCATTAAAACTCAAAGTTTTCAAACATTTTTCATTAATTTTCCTATAAACTTTTCCTTGTTATTGCTCCACCAGGTGGTGGTAAGCGACACATTTTGCGTCACGGGAAAACACGTTTCAAGCTTATCCTAGTGGGCTACAAAATTGGCTTTCGCCTTTAGTTTCATATCAATATAGCATGGTCCACCATAGACAATGAAGGAGGAGATTCAGATCAAATTGTAATTAGATACTAATCCAAGATAACTTATTTTAACCCTACATTGTGGAATATGTATGTAAGATCACGCAGCAACTTGTAATATGCTGATTATGTGATGATGAAAACTATGAAACTATGTCACATGATAAAACGACAGTATGGAGATATTATTGTACATGTTAGATTATCACTAGCCAGCTGGCAAACTGAAACTGATTAGGAATATAGGACAACAATGAAATGACATTTCTTTTTGAGAGAAAACAAACAAAATTATGTGAGAGTGAAATATTTTAAGAACGATCTTAATTATAATGATGTGAGACTGTGAGGTAATACAACTAGATATAAAGATTCAATACAGGAATTGAACTGACTATTCTAACATAATGACATCATGATATTGTATAAAGTAAAAATTGACGAAGTGTCGGGTGACTCCAATAGTAAAATACATACATACATACATACATACATACACACATACATACATATATACACACACACGAGCAATTTTACCTGTTGGAGAAGGGTAAGGGCAAGGCAAGGACAAGAGCTTTGGAATTGCTCTTTGAAAAGTGATGGCCTTTGTGCAACTCTACTCGTTGGTCAAGGGCAAGGGCAAAGGCAAGTACAAGAGCGATTTCTATTTGCAAGTAATTTTTTTTATGCTTTGTGAATTTGTTAAGTGTGAACTTCGTAAGTTTGTTCTTTGAAAATAAAACTCAATTTTGAACTCAAATAATTTAATTTCAAATATCAAGCAAAGCATAGCACTACAACAAGTATAATTAATTAAAAATAAAAGGTCAATGAAGTAGATGGTTGGATATTTATAGAAAAAAATTTAAACTTTTTCCCCTTTTTTCCTTTTTTTTCTTTCTAATTGTTAACTCTCAAAATTTGCATGTTAACTAATTAAAATATAAGGCCGTTGGTGGGCTTGTGATATGGCTAAAATGAGATAGACAAAAAGATTTAAGTGGTTCACCCTTTAAAATGGACTACATCTACTATGTTGCTCGAATTCTATTGATTGCAAGACTAAAAATAGCACTCGGCTAATACATGAACTCTATCTCTGTAGTCTGACCCCAATACAGGAGGCTCTCACCCCTTTATATAGGCCCTCAATGAACACCCTAGCCTTGGATCTTCCCAACTTGACATTTAATATGTCACCTATATAGACTAGTATACTGACAACTTTTTGCCTATCAAACAAACATTCGATGGCAAAGTGACAGGCGTTCTATCGAGAAGGCACACCTTTTCATAATGGTGTGAGCCGAGCATCTTGTTCAGTCTCGATTATCTCAACATGTCCCTTTAAGTGCCGCTCTGAGCACCTTTACATCCCATCTTGGATCTCATTGTCTTTGGTTCGCCACGTGACCTTATTGTCCTGTGGTAGACCTGTCCCTAGAGACTTGTGCTATAAAGCTATCAACCTGCCATGTGCCCTTAGCGATCGAAAAGTTCAAATATCCTAGTCGGAGTGGCGTTATAAGCGGTTAGCTTTAGCTCGGCACCATTTTTTCTAAGCCCCTTGGGCCTTGGGTGTCTTGAACTTCTTTGGGCTTTTCATGGTTTCCTTCCCGACCTGCATCACTATGTAAGCCTAAAAGTACCCTGCATTAACACCCATTTCTCCTCCTTTTTTTTTTTTTTTTCCATTTTTAACGATTAGATTAATCATGATCAATTGATTTTTCTTCTTGACGTTACAGAAATGCCACATGGCACAACAATAACTTTTTCAGATTTTTTTTTTTTTAATGTTGGGATTCGAACGGCCCAAATCATTAGGTCATTGGAAGTCTGACGGCTCTCATCACACCAATTCAAGCAACCGTTGTGCTTTCTTTTAGAGCTACAGCAGCGAGGCCCACAACATCAAAAGCTGTCGGCCCACTCGCTTAAGATGCGAGTGTATCACACACACCAGACATAATAAAAAGGAAAAACGTAGTTGGCGTCATGCTGAAATCAACCTTGCCTGTTGGTGCAAGGCCGGGCATTACTTTACTTGATCAGCCTTTTAGGTGGGCTTCACATGGTCCACCACTTACCTACTTCCATTAGCCTGCTGAAGATGATTTTTTTGGGCCTGTTAAAGGTGATTTTCTTGCCATCCATCAATTGGTGGAAGTACTTGAATGATATGTTGACGGTAACATTTAAAGATGACTTAAAACATAAACCAAGGAAAATATTTTAGGATACCAAATATGAAAGCTCCATGCATGCTTAAGCAAGGAAAACCCAATCCAATTGATTTATTAAGCCACTTGCCCATTCTTATTACCAAATTTTCACATCAAAACAAGGTGCTTTCAAGCATCTTTTTGGTACGTTGATACTCTTTGTATACGTGACATTGTCACTCCTTTAGTATGTGCTGCTTACTGGCGGACTCAACCTTTTATTATTACACATGAAATTGTTCAATGAAATTTACAGACTAACAATGCAGAGAGAGAGAAAGAAAAGAAGAAGAAGAAGAAGAAGAAGAAGAGCCATATGTAACATATGTAACAATGGAATTTTCAATGATCCATTAATACAAAACAGAACAAATGATCAACCAAACAGATAATATGACTTCACTTTACTTGACTGGTTCAATAAAGAATTTCAACATCACATAAAGAATCAAAGAATAAACAGAAACTGAATTGACTCTGAATACTGACAACAACAAGGACTGCAAAGAATTGAAATCAAATATCACTTTACAACTGCTGTAATTCTTACATAACAAATTATTCTAACACTATCAAACCAATGATTTATCTGCAACAAAAGAATAAATGAATTGAATACTAATGAGATTTCCCCTACCTAGAAAGAATTATGTATCCCTTTTTTCTGTATGCAACAATGGAATCAAAAGTGACTGTATTGTGTACGAAGAAGAAACTAAAATTTGCGGCTATTTAACTTAGTTCTGAAAATGATGACGAGCTGCCTGCTAATTAGGGCTTATCTTGGGTTTAATTCACTGATATTATTCTTTTCACCAAAGAGGAAAATATGTATTGTACAAGGATGATTTACAAGGAAAGAAACATCAAATAACTACCCTAATTACATCTTGATTACAAGGACCCAAACAGGTAACTAAACTAATTACAAAAGGTCAACTCTCTAACACTCCCCTTCAAGTTGGTGCATAAATGTCATTTATGCCTAACTTGATGAGAGAGTTATAGAACGCTTGACTCGCAATAGCTTTAGTTAAGGCCAATTGATTCTTTGACTTTACGAACGGGAATTGCATGATATTCTCATCCAATTTCTCCTTAATGAAGTGTCTGTCAACTTCCACATGTTTTGTACGATCATGCTGGATTGGGTTGTGTGAGACATCAATAGTTGCTTTATTATCACAAAACAAATTCGAGGCCAACTTTGAAGGACACTCAAGCTTAGCGAGTAACCTCCGAATCCATAATAGTTCACATCCTCCTTTTGCCATGCCCCTGTATTCCGCCTCTGCACTTAATAAAGCAACCATTTTCTGTTTCTTACTCCGCTAAGTCACTAAATTTCCCCTAAAAATGTAAAGTATCTTGATGTGGGTCGTCGATCAGTAATGTTTCCTGCCCAATCTACATCAGTATAACCTTCTATCCGGCAATGATCATTCTTGGAAAACATGATGCCTTTACTCGAGGAGGATTTTAGGTATCCTAGGATGTGTTCAACCGCACCTATATATGTATCACTGGGAGAATGCATAAACTGACTAATGACACTTATTGTATATGCAATATTAGGCCTAGTGTGAGATAAATAAATTAACCTCCCAACTAACCTTTGATAACGATGTTAATGGGAACTTGATCAGGGTGCATGGCAAGCTGGTGATTTTGGACTATAGGAGTGTCAGCCAGTTTACAATCATGCATTCCTGTTTCGGCTAACAAGTCTAGAACATATTTTCTTTGAGATAGAAATATGCCCTGTTTAGATTAAGCTACTTCTATCCCCAAGAAATATTTCAATCCACCAAGATCTTTCATCTCGAACTTGGTTGCTAGGTAATCTTTTAGCCTTGAGATTTCCTCTTTATCATCACTCGTAACAATCATATCATCCACATAAATAATAAGCGCCGTCAATTTACCCATTTGACGTTTCAAGAAAAGCGTATGATCGAAATTGCTCTGCCTGAACCCATACTTCCTCATAGCTCTTTGGAACCTACAAAACCATGCCCGAGTTGATTGTTTCAATCCATACAATGCTTTATTCAACTTGCACACCACTCTAGGTTGTGAAACCGATGCATAACCAGGTGGAATATCCATATACACTTCTTATTTAAGATTACCATGTAAGAAAGCATTTTTCACATCAAATTGCTATAATGGCCAATCCAAGTTAGCCACCAATGAAAGTAATACTCTTACTATATTAATCTCTACTATCAAGGCAAATGTTTCTGTATAATCAACACCATACGTCTAAGTGTATCCCTTTGCCACCAATCGTGCTTTGTATCGTTCAATGGACCCATCAGCTTTGTACTTGATGGTATAACCCATCGACATCCAACTCTCTTTTTTCCTCGGGATAGTAGAACTAAATCCCATGTTTGATTATTCTGAAGTGCATTTATTTCTTCCTCCATTGCGGTCCATCAATCGTCAGATAGTGCCTCCTTTAATTAACTTGGTGTGCTATCATTGGATATTTGTTGTACAAATACTTTGCCAGGTTTTGATAATTTATGTGATGACATATAGTTGGCAATTGGGTATTTAGAGTCTTTCGTTGTTTCCGGTGAATACCAATTGGATGTCTTTCCTCTGTTGTGCCTGAAAGGTAACTGATAAGTCGGAACATCGGATACATCAATAGGGATGGTAGAGCTTACCTCAGGAATATTCTCAAGAGTATGGTCATCCGGTGGTACTATATTTTGAGGCGAAGTGGGAGTAGAATTAGTAGAAGTCTCAAGATTGGCAAGTGGAAACACTGTTGTCGTGGGTCAGGATGGCACTGCCATGCCTGCCAATGGTTCCATGGGCAGCAATGTTGCTTTTGTTGGCTGGGCTGGCAGTGCAACCACTGTAGGCTCGGCTAATAGTGGTAGTGGAAGATTAGTCGTAGCAGCCTTGGTCCAAACCTGCTCGTCCTGCAGTGTTTCCCCCTAAAGAGTAGGGTTCTAAGAAGCCGAAGAGTAATACATCTCAGACTCGAAAAAAGTAACATCCATGGTAGTATACATTTGACGGAAATAAGGGTGGTAGCAACGGTACCCTTTTTGATGTAATACATATCCCATAAAACTACAACGGAGAGCACACGGGTCAAGTTTCATCTATTGCTTTTTATGTAGATGAACAAATGCAACACATCCAAAAACTCGCGGTGGGAGCACCAAAACTGATGGTAGAAACATGAAGTTAGCAAGAACTTGTAAAGGTGTAAGAAAATCCAATACTTTGAATAACATACAGTTGATAAGGTAAGTGGTCATTTGAAGAGCAACATCCCAATAGGAGCGGGGAACGTGTACCCCAAGCAAAAATCCAGTCGGAAAAATGCTCCTAATCGTAGGAAAAATGAGTATATTAAGATCAAACAAGTATACTTCAGGATACTCTCCCTAAGTTTGACATAATTCCAGAGAGAACTAACAATGTTACAACTCAGAAAGTTGATGCATACCAATCCTTGAACAAGCTTCTGAAACGTCGCATTTGGTAGTGATTTGGTGAAAAAGTTGGCCTGATTGTCTTGTGAACAGATTTGCATGACTTCAATCTTCTGATACTCTTACTGTTGATGTGAAAAAAAGAACTTTGGCGCAATGTGCTTGGTATTGTCTCCTTTGATGTAACATTTCTTAAGTTATTCAATGCATGTTGCCTTGTCTTCATAGACCATTGTCGGGACGTCAATGACAGGGTAAAGATCGGATGAGCTTAGAATATGGCCCACAACTGCTCTCAACCAAAAACTTTCCCGAGTTGCTTCGTTTAAGGCGAGAATTTCAACATGGTTAGACGAAATGGCAACTAAGCTCTGTTTAGTTGACCTTTAAGAGATTGCGGTGCCTCCAACGGTAAAGACATAACCCGTTTGAGAACCCACCTTATGCGGATCAAATAAGTATTATGCGTTGGCATGACCAACAAGGCAAGAATCGACTCGAGATAAAGGGGTAGGGCATCACTTGAGGATTCGTAGGGATAAAACGAGCCCATATTCGTTGTACCCTTAAGGTAGCAGAAGATGTCTTTAACACCAATCCAGTATCTGTTTGTTGGTGCATTACTGTATCTTGCCAAAAGATTAACAATGAAGAAGATGTTAGATCGAGTGAATAAAGGGCCTATTGCACTTAGATAAGGAAATTCAAGCTCCAAAATCTCTTCATCATCATTCTTCAGATGGAAAGGATCTTGTTTTGCATCTAGCGATCAAACGACCATAGGAGTACTCAAAGGCTTTGCTTTATCCTCGTTAAAGTGACGCAACACCTTCTGGGTGTAGTTTGATTGATGTACTAAGATTTCATCCGAATGGTGCTCTATCTCGAGACCATGACACTATCAAGTCTTTCTTAGATCCTTTCATCTCAAATTTTGACTTCATGTGCACGACAGTTCTCTCGAGCTTTTAGAAGTTTTGATGAGGTTCATGTCATCGACATACACTGTAACAATCGTAAAACCGGAATATGACTTCTTAATGAACACACAAGGGCATAGTTCGTTGTTCACATATCCTTGACTAGTCAAATACTCACTCTAACAGTTATACCACATTCTTCTGGATTGCTTCAAACCGTAGAATGAAGGCCTCAGCTGAATTGAGAGCGTGTTCCAGGGTTTAGAAATATTTGATCCAGTCAATGTAAGTCTTTCAGGAACTTTCATATAAATTTTTGTATCAAGATCCCCATAGAGATACGTAGTTACTACGTCCATCAACGGCATACTCATTTTTTCAGAAACTACCAAATTGATAAGGTAGTGAAAAGTAATTACATCCACAACGGGTGAATAAGTTTTGTCATAGTCAATCCTGGGGCGTTGTGAGAAGACTTGCACAGCAAGACGAGCTTTGTAACGCATAATTTTGTAGTTCACATTACGCTTCTGAATGAAAACCCACTTGTAGCTAATAGGCTTCACATGTGGAGAAGTAGGAGCTACAAGTCTAAACACCTTATGCTTCGCAAGCGAATCAAGTTCGACTTGGATTGTTTTTTTCTAGTTTGTCCAATCAATTCTCCGTCGACAATCATCAACGGAACATGGTTTAATGTCATCGCTCAACATGATCTCAGTAGCTACTACATATGCTATGCATCGTCGATGATCAT
The DNA here is from genome assembly GCF_041283825.1 of Pyrus communis. Lineage (NCBI taxonomy): Eukaryota > Viridiplantae > Streptophyta > Magnoliopsida > Rosales > Rosaceae > Pyrus > Pyrus communis. The sequence continues at coordinate 12,087,474 of NC_142570.1, read as the reverse complement.
CTAATTTATACACCAAACATCATCCAAGCTAGCATAATGGACCGAAAACTCATGATTCTTGAGAGGTGGATTCGTCTCTTCAAAAACACTTTTGTAATATAGAATTTCCTCATGAATTGGATAGAATGAGTAGGCAACAATCGGATTCACGGTAGCTTCTTCAAGGGCCTGTGTCATGGGTTTCCTCTTCCGGGGTTATGAATCCCTTGAACCAAGTGGTCTGCCACGCTTCTGTGTAGGTGATTGGCTAGCCGATAATGTACGTGGATCGACCAAAGTGGCGTCCCTGGCCTCCAGGAAGGAAGTCCGTCATATATTTGATACATCCATCTTCGCAGGCACATTCGGTAGCTGGAATATGTGATTTTGTCACTCGCGCTAGATCGGTGAAAGCATCTGATATGCTCTGAGCTATGCTCTAGAGATCAAATATGCATTGCACTTTAGTTGCAGATTGAACGATGCGGGGATCTAAATGAGATGAAGTGGAAGTCGTCCATGATAATTCGCTTCGTTCTTTAGGAACGTTGACGTTCTTATCTCCCCCTAACGACAAAAAGATTGTCTCATAAAAATGACAATCCGCAAAACGAGCAGTAAACATATTGTCTATCAAAGGTTTCTAAGTAATGAATAATTGAAGGAGAATCATATCCGACATAAATTCTCATCCTTTGCTGAGGCCTTATTTTTGTACGTAAGGGCGGCGAAATCGACACATAGGCCGCATAATAAAAAACGCATAGAAACGATATGTCGGGTTCGTATCCGGTAACTAACTGAAGGGCGTTATATGGTTGGGTTGCAACATGCCTCAGGTGGACCAACATGGCTGCATGCTATTGAAGATATATGATGAATGCCACATCAGCTGTTAGAGTTAGTTAGTTTGTTAAAAGTTAGTTACATAGATTGCTTAGCTGATAAGCTACATTTGGAAACTATATGAGCAAGTATTGCTTAGAGTGTAATAACTTTCATCTCTCTAGAAATAAAGCTTTCATTCCCTTCTCTTTCTCTTTCTATTTCTTCGAATACTACACTTAGATTTTCATGTATACATTCATCTGTGAATCCTTGGATGAATGTTATCATGGTATCATTCCGCTGTGCGACTCCTTGCGATTGGTTGAAGTTTGATGGTGGTTGAAGTTTCTTGGGGTTTTTCTACTTAAAGGTCCATATTTCCATTCGTATTAGGTTCTTTCTTTTTTATTCCACAGTGCACACCATCTGTTTACGTTATGTTCTAGTAAAAAAATGTCTGCTATTTTTCTAAAAGTTTGAAGGCCAATAGCCATTGTTAGATGATTGAAAATGCCAATAGCCATTGTTGAGCACATTTCTTCCGCTGAAGATTAAAGAACTGGAGAAGAGCGATGAGGGTGGTGAAATGGAAGAATGTAAGATAAGGGATGCTGATGGAGGGGAGAAGGAAGATACGACATTCGATAAAGATAATGAAATTGATGATGATGATGATAAAGATGAAATGGTTGCTTGGACTGATGCTGAAACTTTTGATAAGGATGATTTCTTGGAGATTCAAGACTGTGTTGTGTTGATTTGGTTGTTGTGCAGATTTTTGGTGGATTGATGAGTTTCTGGCTTTTGGGAGATCAGAATTCGAGTTTATCAGGTGTTACTTTTCTTTTTGCATTCTAAGTGTTTGTGTAATTGCTGCAATGAAGAATTTTCTGTGAAAGATTAAAACTTGAAGGCCAATAGCCATTTATTGTTGTTTGAAGTATAATGTTGAAGGCCGATAGCCGTTTCTTGATGTTTGAAGTATGATGTTAAAGGCCGATAACCGTTTCTTGATTGTATGATTGGTGAAGTATTTCTGTTAAAGCATAAAGGCCGATAGCCGTTGCTTTTTGTTTGAGTATCTGTTGAGTTTTTCACACGAACAAGGCCGATAACCAGTAGAGTGTATTCTTGGAATTGTTGTAATTCTTGAAGATTACTTGAGTAGTTGGTTTCTTAAGTAGTCAGAAATGTGTGTAGAATTCTTGCTGTGATTTGCTTCAAAAAGTTGAGATTTTATTCCTATTGAGCTTGTTAATTGTTACACTTTCGGATAAAGCTATAGATTATGTCATTGGGTGTAAAACCTCTTAAGAAGCTTGGACATTTTTACAGGCAAGATATGCGTCTATCTCTATTGTCAAGGTTAATCAACTGAAGACTAAGTTTCATACTGCACAAAAAGGTGCAGATTCTATTGACAAGTACTTACTTCAATTGAAAGCTGTAAAGGATCAAACACCTTGACACAGACTATCATTTTGTGAGAGAGCGAGTGCAGCAAGGCGATTTGGAGGTTTTGTACATTCCAACCGAGGAACAAACTGCAAATGTTCTCACAAAGGGTCTTCACAGGCCTTCTTTTGTCAAGCACTTTTACAATCTTAAACTCGACAATCCCAGTTAAGATTGCCGGGGGATGTTGAAGATATATGGTGAATGCCACATCAGCTATTAGAGTTAGTTAGTTTGTTAAAAGTTAGTTACATAGATTGCTTAGCTGATAAGCTACATTTGGAAACTATATAAGCAAGTATTACTCAGAGTGTAATAACTTTCATCTCTCTAAAAGTAAAGCTTTCATTCCTTTCTCTTTCTTTCTTTCTTTCTCTCTCTCTCTCTCTCTCTCTCTCTATCTCTCTCTTTCTATTTCTTCGAATACTACACTTAGATTTTCCTGCATACATTCATCTGTGAATCCTTGGATGAATGTTATCACGTGCAATATTGCATAGCCCCAAGCGGCAACCAGAAGCTTGGTACATATGACCGAAGATCAAGCAATCATTTGTAAACGTATAATGAATGCCTCTACCAGGCAGTTCTGGGTGTGAACATGGGGTACTGGATGTTCAACTTCAACCCCAACTGACATGCAATAGTCATCAAAAGTTTTAAATGTGAATTCTCCAGCATTATCCAATAGAATAAATTTAATCGGTTAATCAGGGTGGTTAGCCCTGAGCTTGATAACTTGAGCCAACAGTTTGGAGAATGCAGCATTCCTTATGGATAACAAGCACATGTGTGACCAAAATGTAGGGGCATAACCAAAACCATAAAATATGTAAATGGTCTGCAAGGAGGGTGAATTGGTCCACAAATGTCCCCTTGAATCCTTTGTAGAAAAATATGAGGATTCTAATGAATTTTGTCATAAGAAGGCTTAATAATGAGTTTTCCCATAAAGCAGGTTTAACATCCAATTCCTTGATTCGAACCTAAACTTCGGGTTAGTGGATGTCTGTGTGATGATTTGAGGATATGGCACATCGCTATTTGTCTAGGGTGTCCCAAATGATCACGCCAAAGTGTAATTTCATGTGATGTCCTAGAGGTAGGGGCGGCTACATAGTGGCTTTCTCTAGGGCGTACGGTCATAGTATACAAACCACTTGAGCTAAGCTCCATCTTCTTTAGAATACACTTCTGGGCATATTCGTAGGAAGTTATGCACAAAAATTCAACTCTATTTTCTACATAGGTTTAAACGTGGTAATTATTATCTCTAATCTCCTTGAAACTCAGCAACGTTCTTCTGGAACACGGAGAATAAAGTGTCTCATCAATTGACAAGATTTTACCATTGGACAAAATTATACGTGCCTTACCGTATCCTTCGATCAAGTTGGATGTGCCTGAGAGGGTTGTCAAAGGTGCATTCTTAGGTATGAAGTTAGTGAAATAGATGCGCTCACGCAAAATGGTGTGCGTGGTTGCACTATCCACCAGACAACTAACTTTTCCACTAGTCATACCTTGACATAAAAATTAATTTGAATCAGTTACATGCATAAAAGTTCTTAAAACAAATATCCATTCAAAATAATTTAAGTATTCAAGGGTAGTAATTAATTAAAAACTTAATATCCAAAAACAAATCACCAACAAATAATCCAAACATAAAGGAAAAATGTTCAAAATTAAACCAAAAAACAGGGGAGGTTCGGCCACATAGTGGAATTTGGCCCCTTTATTTCTAAATGTAACTGAAAATAGTTTATCTCTAAGATTCTAATCTTCCATAGGGGTAACAACCTCTTGAAAGTCAGAAACCTCCATCTTGGTACTCTTCAGTTCATCCACTTGCATAAAGTTTGATTCAAACTTCTTGCGACGAGAAAGATATTCAGCTACAACCTTCTGGGGAACACGGCAAACACGGGACCAATGGTCATTTGAACCACAGTAGTAGCACATGTCTGCATCCATGGTTTCAAGTACTTTGGTCTTATTCTTCAAGTTTGGGGCCTTGGGAGCGAGGTTAAGGTGCTTCTGGGCTCGGTTTTCTCCCTTAGATGGGCCTTGGCTCTATTAACCTTGACAAGATGGCTTCTGGCCGCCCTTACCATGCCTATGTTGGCGTTTTGGGCATTGGTTTATGCTATAATGTGCTTCAGGCACCACAGTCGCCCCAGTAAGTCGAGCTTGATGATTTTTCATCAACAGTTGATTCTGCTTTTCAGCAAGAAGTAAAACAGAGATTAAATCTAAAAACTTAGATAAGTTCTAAGTCCTAAATTATTGCTACAGGCATTGTTCTAAAAATCCCCACCTAACACCGCCTAGGCCCTACCTAGGTGCTAGGCGGCTGGCCATCATCCCAATTAATGCCTAGGCGTCTGAAAATTAAGAAAGGGCGCCTAGACCAGCTGAGGCGCCTGCCTAGGCACCCCCTAGGTTACAACTCACTTAGACAGAAAATAGATAACTTTCATTTTGCATTTAATTTTTTTTTCAATAAATTGTAAGAGACTTGTTGAATACTTAAATGAGCACACATTTTATGCTTGTTCCCCATATTTTCATTACGTTCTAATACTTCATAATACATATATCATTCTATTTTGTAGTTTATGATGAAATTATATATATTTTAAGTATAAACAGACACTTATTTACACGAAATATAATGAATTTACTTAAATCCGCCTAGTTCGCCTAAGCGCCCACCTAGACCCCACCTAGCCGCCCAGCGTCTTTTAGAGCATTGGTTGCAGGACAATAGTAGTAACAGAGAAGGTCGAATAGGTCTTCTCCAGTAGATCATATTCGGTCAAAGTCTGGTTACATAACTTGAGAAGTGGTCGGATTCAACAAACTTCAGAATTATATTCATTCACAGACTTAAAGTCTTGGAAGCGCAAATGCTACGAATCATGTCTTGCTTTAGGCAAAAAGATTTCTTTTTGGTGATCAAAACGTTCAACCAAAGCAACCCAAAGTGCTCGTGGATCTTCCTTATCAAGGTACTCAATTTGCAGTGCGTTATGAATATGTCTTCGTATGAAGATCATGGCAGTGGCTTTCTTAGCTTTGCCAACTGGGTTGTCCATCTCATCTTCAATGGTGGGACGCAATTTCTTTGCAGTGAGGTGGAGCTTCACATCTTGGACCCACTTGAGGTAGTTTCTTCCAGAGACCTATTAAGCAGTGAAGTCAAGTTTGTTCAAATTCAACTTGTTCCTATCACAAAATAAATGGACAAGATGTGGTTAGTGTAATGGAGGAAATATAAATCCATTCACGTAGGAGTAGAACATTCAGGTTTTAATAGACATGTATGGGTTTAAATTTTCATGAAAAAAACTTCAGGTTTTCATGGGTGATGCTTTTATAGAAAACTTCAGGTTTTCAAACAAGGCATGTTTCTAGAAACTTTAGGTTTTGAAATAATTATGAACTTCAAGTTCATATGTTCTTGCAGACAAACACAAATATATATACAGAAATATGCAACACGAAAATATGCAAATATAACTTCAGGTCTAGAATTATAATTGAATTAATTATTTGGACATTGGGCCAAAAATTAAAGTGCGGGTGAAAAATTATAAATCCCATAAGGCCTAAAAAAAAATAGGCATTTAAACTCGGGGCCCAAAATAATAGGTCAAAGCCCACGGGTGGGCTAAGAAAAATTGGTGTCATGAGGTCCAACCCCAAATCTAGGCTGGATATGAGGCGGGTCGAGCCAGTGCAATAAGCCCATATGCAAAGAGTTGGGTTGCAAGCGCATGCCCAAATGGTAGAGGCCTAAAAGAGGGTGCCAATTGTGTGCATCGCGTACACTGATGCACCAGCATAGGGGCAGAAATCTAGTATGGTGCGGGTGCATGGAAAACACAACAGCCGTGTAGGCTGGATCCACTGTAGCTCCGGACATGGGAACACCAAAACTCGATTGGGCTGGTATGACGCAGCTGGAAACGCAACGTTGGGCCGCTGTAGGGGAGCCCAGTAGAGAAAAAGGAACAGGGTTGCGAGCCGAGAGAAAAGTGAAGCCCACTGGGCTTCGAGACCAAAAGAAACACCCTAGCCTAGTTGGGTGTGCATACTGGAGAAGGAGACTGGCGCCGTTGCTTCTAACGGTAATGTCTTGGTCAAGAGTCCTCGGGGGTGAGTCCGTGAGTTGATGGTGCATCGAAAAACCATCATCGTGTGGCGGAGGGGGTATCTTCGACGTCAATGAACGATGAACACCATGGAATCAAAACGAAAATTTTCGAAGAAGAAAAATCCGGTAAGATTTCAAAGAAATCTCGGCTATATCCGTAATCAACAATGACTACAGGTCATCAAGGTTAGCCTTGGCTACACCAAATTAGTGGTCGTGGTGGTAGTGCACATGTCTGAGCCCAATAGGACAAGGACGATGCCATAGGCGTCACGTGATGGGTTTAATGGAGGGATTCAAGCCTTTTTGGCTCACAGCTCACGGCTTGCAGCATGGTGGTGTTAGGATGGGTTTAGAGATAAACCCTAATTTAAAGTTTTTCAGATTATAATTTAATTCAATTGCATGCATATTCAACATATAATTCAATGCATGAGCAGATATTTGATGCAATTCATGGCATAAAAATTATGGATATAATGTATACACAATTTATGTAGAATCTAATATTCAAAAAACGTAAAGTTAGGGTCATGCATTATGGTGAATGTTCATGCTATCAGGACTACAAAAATATCGAGATAAAAACTGTTGTTTTGAAATAACCTAATTGCATGATGATATTGATGAACTGGTTTGATGCAGAAAACTTCAACGTCAGATTCCTAAGCGCAACAGTAGGAGCGTGCTAATAACGTGTTGTGGCCTATATTTAACTGACAAGGGAGAGAAGATCGGCAGCACAGAGAAAGATGTGTTTGTAGGGTTGTATAGAGGATGTTTTATTTCCCTTACACAGTGCCTTTATTTATAATAATAAGGGAGGGAAGAATCCTTCTCCTCCAAGGAATACAAGTCCTAATAAGGAAGAATAACTAGAATCAAATATGTTGTTGTTGTTGTTGTTGTTGTTGTTGTTGTTGTTGTTGTTGTTATTTTAGTAATTAATATTTGTATTATTATCATCATCATCATCATCATTATTATTATTATTATTATTATTTTAGTAATTAATATTTGTATTATTATCATTAGGAAACCCCATCACGAATAGGCTAGCTCAATTGCCTATCATGTGCTCAACCATAGTTCCTCGGCAACACCTCGAGGTGCATTTAGTTGTCTTACATGAGACTCGAGATATTCCTCACTCCATGGCAACTTTTTTGCATCCATTCTGCCCGCCCGTCCGAACATGATGCCCCTTATCATTATCATCTGCCGCCCTTTCTTTCCTCCCGACTATTCGACATAAGACTTAAGCCCATGCACTGGGTGCTCCACCGCCTGTGAGGATTCAATCAAAATGGGATTAGAGATGAGCTACTTTCCTTCCTCATGATTAGCCATATTGGATCCCAGGAATGTGAAAGGGGGACATGGCGAGTAGTTTCTACGGCAGTTGCAGTCAAGATAGGGATATAAGTTGAAACAGGATCAGAAGCCGCTACAGGAATATTTAATTGCCCTGTGAACGTCGACTAAATTGAGAAGAAGCACTAGCAGTTTTGTAGGTCGTCCCCCTCCCCTTTCTATGATCATAAAGCCCTTGGATCCCTTTTTTTTTTATCCCCCCCCCCTCTAAATAAAATAAGTAAGGCCCCATCCTTTCTCAAAAAAGGGAGGTAGGGGGAAACGCCTGTTTGAAGTGGCAAAGGCCTATGCTAAAGTAAGAAAGAAAGTACGTAAAGTACTACTTCACTATCAGTCACCCAGAAATATTTAACCTTGCAAGGTGGTCCTTGCTAATTCACACGGGATTCCACATGTCCCATGCTACTCAGGTCAGAGCGCAAGCTAGTGATGCTTTCAGCTACTGGACTCTCGCCACCTAGGGTGCGGCATTTCACCGCTTCGCCTAGCAGCACGACGCGTATATTGCTCTCCCACAACCCCATTTTTACGGTTTAGGCTGCTTCCATAATTAAGATTTGTATTATTATCATTTCAACAAATTTTTCTATTAATTTAGTGTTAGTAATAATTTTGATACTCGTAATTTAGTTTCTACCACTCTTTACTCTGAATGAACAAATATAATAAAGACTCATCTGGGGCGTCAATGAGAATGCCAAAACCGTTAATTTTTATTTATGTCATCGAGCTAACTCTAATTAATTAGAATTGTTGTTAAGGATCGTGTTAAACTTAAATATTTTCTTTGACTTCTTCCAAATAGAATTATGAATAATGCTACACTTATCACATTTTTCATACCACATTCATATCACTTTTCTAATAGAGGTAGAACCCACAAACACATATGAGTCTCATCTTTATGATTGAATGATGATAGTGCAGGTTTCTTAACTTACAGTTCTTTTATAAGTTAACCCTAATAGAAAACAAAAAAAAATCTACCGTACATGCACTCCTTTTCCATCGAGATCATTACGTACATTTGCCACAGAAGGTTTTAGATTTTCAGATAATGGTACAGCTACGACATGCAGTACTTGATTGATATGGATATAGACTAGCTAGGTTTGTAGCCGTATAAGTTCTTTGATGTTACAGGAAGAGCCCGAAAACATTGTTGAGGATGACAACCTTGAAGCTTCCATTCACTGGTATTCGAACGAGGAAGAAGACAGACGATGAACAGTTAATTGACAACAACTTGAACAAATTGACACCGCAAAAATTAGGTCTTGATATCGACTTTAGCGGTAAATCTGAGGAGGAGGACCGGAGGACGGGCCATCTCTACAGAAAATTGTTCTTCCAACTTTGTATTGATATAATAACCCTGGCGGTCGGTTGGTGCCATACAACGTCATGCAGAAGATCAAATCAACAACCATGTGGCTCAAATTTAGGTTTCCTTTCTGCATTTTGGAGGTTGTCAGCGCGCGTCAAATGTTTCATTCATGAATACCAACGATAAAATATCTACAGAGTAATTCATATAGAACGGAACAATTCGTCCATAACAAAGTCAAGCCATAAAAATACATCTAGCTGGTTACAAAAAGGAATTGAACTTAACAAACGAGAGTATCAGACTTACATCTATGTGTATGTGCGCTGGAGCGGGACACTAAAAGAAAATGGAGACAGTTAAAGTTAATTAATTACAACTATAGTAAGCATCAAAACTTTACCTAGGTGAGATTTTTTGTTCCACTAGATGATCGATAGGAGGTAAATTATGTTGATTTTAGCTATCTCTTCACCAGATGGTGCTAACCGACACATTTTGCGTCACGGGAAAACACGTTTCGAGCTCATCCTAGTAGCCTACAAAATTGACTTTAGCCTTTGGTTTCATATCAATATAGCATGGTCCACCATAGACAATGAAAGAGGAGACTCAGATCACATTGTAATTAGATACTAATCCAAGATAACTTATTTTAACCCTACGTTGTGGAATATGTACGTAAGATCACGCAGCAACTTGCAATATGCTGATTATGTGATCATGAAAACTATGAAAACTATGTTACATGATAAAACGACAGTATGGAAATATTATCGTACATGTTAGATTATCACTTTCAGGAATATAGGCCAACAATGTACGTCAAGTTTACCGCTTATAAAGTAAAGATGCTTTAAAAAAAAAAAATGACCTTTCTTTTTTGGGAGAAAACAAATAACAGTATATGAGAGTGAAATTAAATATTGAATATAATGATGTGAGGTAATTCAACTAGATATAAACAGTCAATACAAGAATTGAACTGACTATTCTAACATAGTAACATCATGACATCGTATAAAGTGAAAAATGATGAAGTGTCAGATGACTCAACTAGTAATTATAAATATATACGAGCAATTTCACCCGTTGGAGGAGGATATGCTTTGTACATTTGTTTAAATGTGAACTTTGTAAGTCTGTTCTTTGAAAATAAAACTCATTTTTTACTTTGATAATTTAATTTCAAATATCAAGCAAAGCAAAGCATTACAACAAATATAATTAATTAAAATAAAAAGGCGAATAAAGAAGATAGTTGGATATTTAAAGAAAAAAATTTAAACTATTTACCCTTTTTTTTTTTTTTTTTTTTCTTTTTTCTCATTGTTTACGCTCAAAATTTGCAGGTTAACAAATTAAAATATAAGAACCTTGGTGGGCTTTGGATATTACTAAAATGAAATGGACACAAAGATTTAAGTGGTTCACCCTTTAAAGTAGGGCTACGTCTACTGTGTTGTTCAGATTCTATTGATTGCAAGGCTAAAAATAGCACTCGGGTAATATATGAACCCCCTATCATCAATCGTCTGACCCCTATACAGGAGGCTCTCGCCCCTTTATATAGGCCCTCAATGAACACCCCAACCTTGGACCTTCCCAACTTGGCATTTAATGCGCCACCTATGTAGACTAGCATACTAACATCTTTTTGCCTATTAACCAAACATTCGGCGGTGAAGTGACAGGCGTTCAGTTGAGAATGCGTGCTTTTTCATAATGGTGTGAGCCAAACGTCCCGCTCCGAGCACCTTTACTTTCCATCTTTGATCTTTGTCATTGTCTGCGATTCACCGCGTGGCCTAGTTGTCCCCTGGGAGACCTTCCCTAGAGACTTATGGCATAAAGCTGTCAACTTGCCCACATGCCCTTGGCGGTGAGAAAGTTCTTTACGTATCCTGGTCGAAGTGGGGTTATAAGCAGTCGACTTTAGTGCCCGAGATCATTCTTTTCTAAGCCCCTTAGGTCTTGGGTGTCTTGAACTTCTTTGGGTTTTGCTGGTTTTCTTCCCAGCCTGCACCATTATATAGGCCTAAAAGTGCCCTGCATTAACACCCACTTCTCTTTTCGTTTCTATATTTAATGATTAGATTAATCCTGATCATTTGATTTTTCTTGTTGACGCTCTAGAATGTGGCACATGGCACAATAATAACTTGTCCAATTTTTTTAGTTGGAATTCCAACAGTCCAGATTATTAACGACTCTTATCGTGCCACGTTAGGCAGCCATTATGCTTTCTTTTAGAGTTGCAACAGCGGGGCCCACAACTTCAAAAGTTGTCGGCCCACTCGACTAAGATGCAAGTGTATTACACGCACTAAACACAGTAAAAAGGGAAACGTGGTTGACATCTCGCTGAAATCAACCTTGTCCTCTGGCAAAAGGCTGGGCTTTACTTGTTCGGGCTTTTGGGCAGGCATCACATGGTCCACCACTTGCCCTCTTTAATTTGGCCTGTTGGAGGTGATTTTTGGGGTCGAAAGGCATCTTTCAAGCCCTTGCTCTTGCCATCCATCAATGGGTGAAGTGCTCAAATAATATGTTGATGGTAACATTTGAAGATGACTTAAAACTTAAACCAAAGAAAACATTTACGCTACCAGATGTGAAAGCTCCATGCATGCTCAAGCAAGAAAAACCCAATCCAATTGTTTTATTGAGCCACTTGTCCATTCTTATTACCAAATTTTCACATCAAAACAAGGTGCTTTCTAGCTTTTTGTTTTGTACTCATCACTCTTTGTATGCGTGACACTTCACTCCTTAAGTATGTGCTACTTACTTGTTGCTCAATGGAATTTGCAGACTAACAATGCAGAGAGAGAGAGAGAGAGAGAGAGAGAGAGCAAAAGAGCCATATCATATGTAACAATGGAAATTTCAATGATCCATTAATACAAAGTAGAACAAATGATCAATCAAACAGATAATATGACTTGACTTTACTTGACTGATTTAATAAAGAATTTCAACATTACATAAAAAATCAAAGAATAAACAGAAATTGAATTGACTCTGAATACTAACGACAACATGGACCGCGAAGAATTGAAATCGAATGTCAACCTACAACTGCTGTAATTCTTACAAAACAAATGATTCTGACACTATCCGACCGACAATTTATCTGCAACAAAAGAATGAATGAATTGAACGCTAATGACAGATTTCCCCTACCTACAAAGAATTATGTATCCCTTTTTTCTCTATGCAACAATGGAATCAAAAGTGACTATTGTGTACGAAGAAGAAACTAAAATCCGCGGCTATTTAACTTGGTTCCGAAAATGATGACGAGCTGCCTGCTACATCAACTGTTGTCCATGCTGAGACTGTGTAAAGAGGCTGATCCATCCAACTTAGAGTAAGTGCCTCTGCTGCTCCGTCTTGCTCTTGCTTCTTCACGGCGTAACTCTCACTGGCATACATCTTTAACAGAAACTGGCTCTGAAGCATTTCCCTCTCCGTTATCCCTGCGCATCGAAACCCTCCTTGCTCCATCCACTTTCTCCACTTCTCAAAGCTCTCGTGCCTCTCCAACCTATCGCTTCCTTCACAAGCAACAATGTTTCTAATCTCTCGCGCAAACATTTCCTCTACTTTGATCCTGGCCTGGCTCCCCAAGGGAAGGCTAGAACCAATCAAGTCAAATATGGCAGAGTAGTACTTCAATGAGTTGGAAACTCTTGTCTCCAGCCTAGCCTCATTGTGCTCAGCCTCTTGCTCTGCCATAAGAACTATTGTCGGGTTTGTACTTCGAACGAGTCCTAAGAAATCCCTCAGCGCTCCTCCTGTCATGTCATAGAGTGTTTTGTGCAGTTGGAAAACACAATTCACAGCCACACTCTCATGCTCCTTGACATGAAGCATCCAAACCCTCACATCCTCCAACCTGTCCACAACCGGGTGAAACTCGAAAGGCAGATTCAGTGCCCCAGCAAATCCAGCAAGCCTATCTCCCGTCTCGTTGAGCTCTTGCTTCGACTCCCCTATCCCCGTGATCCTAACATGGCTCGGAGGATTGGTCCTCAACGCCAAACTCTGGAACAAACTAGGCCACTGCAACCCTTGCTTGATGTCGAAATCTATGATGTGAACCCTGTCCTTCCCTTCAAAAGCTCTCAGTAGTATCTCATTCGAAGTGAAATGAACAAACTTTGGAATTGCGCTAACCTGGTTTAGAAGCCTTACCGCAATCCCAGAGTCCTCATCCCTTCGATCAAACTCTCGAGGAGCGTTGATCTGAAACACATGAGGCCAAAGCCTAGTGACTCTCAGAGATAATGCCTCAGTGTAATAAGCAGAAAGCCGACTTATAGCACTTCCTTTCGGCGAAGCAAGCTCCCCCAACTTAGCTATAAAATGGTTGATCGCTGCAATGTTCTTCAACCCAATTGCCTCCACACAAGCTGTAAGCAAGCTAACAAGCTCAAACCCTATATGCTCTGCTTCACTCTCATCATCATCATCCTCCTCCTCCTCTGCCACAACCCCTGCTCCTCCATATGGGACATAAGGATTCCTAGTCCCGTTGCCCGCTTCGTGTTCCGAGGCACTCTCATTTACCCTCAATGCCAAGCTCTGGCTCTCTGATGAAGTACTCGACGCCGCTGACGCTTCCCTCACCAGTCCACGGCTATCCTCCCCACCTCCATCCTTCTTACCTAAGTCAGTGATCTCAGTAACAATTGAGTCCAACCAAGGACTGTTTGACAATGGCAGAGGCTGCGAAATCGCCTCCCCCGGAACATAACAAACCCTCTCGTCATCCCCTGAACATGTCAGAGAAAACGGAAGCTGAGTCGTCCGCGGAGGGAGTTGGAAACCAGGCTGAAACCAAAAATTCCCACCACCCAATTGGCCTAAACCCAAACCACCGCCATTATCCCCACAACCCCTTTTCCTCTTTGCCCTGTTTCTGCAAGACTCATCATCATCCACCGGCTCCGCGAACCTCTTCCCTATCTTCTTCTCCCTCCAAAAGTGATTACGATTCTCCTTCCCAGCCTCCACGAACGCGGCCGTTGCCGACACAGGACCGGTTGTAGCCAGAGGAGGCAGCCGGATGCTCTGCTTCAGGGAACAACTCCCCGCCTTCGAATCGATCGATTTCTCAACCGAAAGCCCCACAGGCCTAATGGGTTGCGACCTTGAGGTGTCCTTGCGGGGAAAACTGCATGGTAAGTCCAATCTCTGCGTGCTCATTGATGGTAGCTGGAAACTGCAAGCTTGTAACTGGGCTGCTGCTTCACTCCTCAGTCTATGCCTTGGTGACAACAATGTGGAACTAGAGCAACCAGCCAACATATTCTATGATCTTCCTAATTTTGTTTTTTTCAATATCTTTTTTGTAAATCTTTGGTTAACTTCTGTGCAGCTAAAGATCCACCCACCCAATGTTTTTTGTTTCAATTTCTTTCTTGATCTCCCTAGCTATCTCTTCTTCTTTTCGGGTTTTCGAAAAATGTATGAACGTTTGAATGAATGTGTGAGATTAAAAGAGAAAATCTAGAGGGATAGACTATGTGAGTGAGTGAGTGAGTGTGAAAAAATCAACAAATAGGAATCCGATGAGTGAGTAAATCAATCAAATGGTGTTTGTGTACAAGTGTTGTTTTTCCTATATGTATTTTGTTTATGCAACAAAGAACAGATTATGCTAAAAAAAAATTCCCAAACCCAAATAAAAGAATCAAAGAATTTTAATAAATTCCTACAAGAAGAACAAGATCATCGGATTCCGATACGTTCAGAGGAAGCTCATTGGGAAGAAGAAAAGGTGTGATTTTGCATCACCATGGAGAAAAAAACAGAGTGGCGGATGATCAAACTCTGAGAAATTTTCAGGCCCCGACCAGCATTTGAATCCTCTATGGAGATCACCACCATGGCTGAAGCAGAAGCAGAAGTAGAAGCAGAACCCAGAAACCCTTTAAGCTTGCATGCATGAAAAAATGAAGATCCAAGCAACTCCTCTCTCTCTCTACCCAAAAGAACCAAAAACCATAGAACCCTTGTGTTCTAATATACTAATAGGGCTTTTGATTCTCTCTCTCTCTCTCTCTCTCTCTCTCTCTCTATAGACAATCTCCACGACTGTCTCGATCATGGAATTTTTCATTCAATTTTGTAAATTGTGTGAAAAAAGGGAGGGCAGGGAGGAGTGAAAACGGTGTTGGGAAAAGACTGAGGGGGGAGTTGGGATTTGTGGGCCGTGGATTGAGATCCGACGGCAGAGAGTGATGGGGTATATGACCGTTGGGGGTTGTCGGTGAAATATAACCGTTGGGGGGAGGGGGTTTGGTGTACGGAAATAGGGTTTAGTTTTTTTTTCTTTGTTTTTTGTTTTTGGTAGGGGATGCGTGGAGTCTGCTAATATACACGTGGGGCGCACGTGCCTGTGCTTGCCTGCACTGCACTCGACCGTTCGGGTAGAGTCATCATTGGGGCTTTCTGGATTTTGCTTAATTTCCACTTAACTTAATTACGTATGCTTTAACTTCCTTAACTTCTTTCATGGGCCCTCTGACCAGGCAGATTTTTGACACGTGGTGATCAAGCTTCTGCCATGTGTACCTTCCACTTTGTACTTTTTTTGTTTTCGTTTTTGATTAACACATGGCAGAATATCGACAGACGGGAGTTCGAACTCGAGGTTTCTTCCAACATAAGAAGTGTTATCGGCATTTGCTCGTTCATGTACTATTGATTTCTACTCATAAATGTGAGTGACTTAAATAAACCCACAATGGGCTCACATGCATCAAAGACCAGCTTCTCTTTCTAGATCAAATTCACTTCCAATATGTGGCACACTTGATACTACGTCATTTGATGTATCATCGAGGAATAAAAACCCCTCAATCATGTGCCCACATACAATTGATTTTAGCTTTCTCTTTTGAATGTCTAGTTTATACTTAATTATGTAGTTAACTTCATGTGTTGTCTCACTTGCAAACAACGTATTGGATGAGTGCATTATTAAGTTATGCATAACCAAAAAAAAAAAAGATTGTCCAGCATATGTACATCTAGCATAAGAATGCTGAATTTGAAGGTAATTTATTATTCATCGTTACAACCTTGTTTTATAAAAATCTATGAATTAAGATGAGTAGGGAGGATGGAGGAGGCTTGGTGTGAAGAGATCTAAAGGTTTGAAGCGTTTTTATGGAAAAAAATAAGTAGATTATAAGATTAGATAATAACACATGACACTATATGAATGGTCGATAATGTTACTAAAATTCGGATCAGGTATTACGAATGAAAAATGACACATGACACTACATGAATGGTCGAGAATCTTAGCAAAAATCTACGACGATAATGACATGTAGAGGATAAGACAAAAAAACCATTAAAAATTAAAATATATATATTTGTGAATAATAATCGTTATTGCCCTTACCCTTCCTCCTCCCAAACTGGTGGATTTGTACAAATGCAATTATTGTTTAAAATGAAAAAGAAAAAGGGCAATTTTATTGCTCCGCCATTGTCTTCTACCAACTTATAAAGATGCTCTTACATAAAAGGAGTAATGTTCCAAAACCTAATATGGTGGGATGGGGGAGAGAGAAGGTACAAGCCTAGGAGGGGCAGTTTGGTTTGGCTTTTACCATGCCACATGATTGATATTGAAAAAATAATATCCTCAAATGCTACAAATTGGATGAAATTAACCGAATACGTCATGATTTCTGCTAACTCTCTTGATCTGAAACGAAAAAAGTGAAACTGCAAAAGGACTGTTAAAGTATTAGAGATGCTGTAAAATGTATATCATTGATAACACCAAAAACGAATCACCAAAACGAAGTTGCCGCGAAGGAGGGATGATGAAATGGAAACAAATGATAATATTCCTCCACACCTAAAAGTACTGTCTCTTAGCACCATTACTTTACCGTTTACCCCTTTCACTTTCTACTTTCTGCTTTTTAGAGTATTCGGATGCAGAGTTAAGAATAAAAACAAACCAAATAAAAGAGCAGTTCTTCGAATTCCACGCCCATGTTTCACACGGTATGTCCTGAGTTCGATTATTGGTGCTGGTGAATCACACAATAATAGTCAGGATAAGGCTAAAATGCATCTGTGAATCTTCTCGGCTCTTGGAATGGTGGACTGCCATGACAAAACCATCAGCTCGTCCCCTTTTAAGAGAACAAAAAAAGGAACCAAGGGGAGAAACTTCGATGACACAAGTATAATGCCCCTATGGCGTCTCATACTGTGAAAGTTGCTCTCCTCACAAAGCCTTAACAGTATAAAGTTCAATCGGTCGGCCTCTACACCCAAAGGTTCCAACCGGATCTTGCATATAAGCATTCATTCTCCTTGTCAAATTATGATTTTACATGTGCATAAAAACTCTTCTTTTCAAAATTTTCAAAAAAAAATTCTATAGGGCTCCGGAGTAGCAGAAAAGAGTTTAAAATGATTTTTATGATTCTCCAAAGTATCCGATACTCCAAACATTTTAACTGTTTGATCTTTGATCCTAACACACAAAAGACTAAGACTCAATGGTTAAAAAACTTGGGATACTCAGACGCAACATAAATTTTTTGTATATTTTGATTAGTTATTGACATCTTTGATTTGCAAGTACCAAAAATGTACGTTCTACGTTTACGGAGCCAACTAGTGTTTGATCCGACCTAATGCCGATGTTGAGTGATGGATGGTCGGAAATCGTGTCCATAAGCAGTAGCCGTTTCACATCTTAAAGCCACAAGATGAACAAACACAAGGAAAAATCATGCAAAATAGCGGTAGTAATAAGAAAACGACATCAGAACACATCTTTGAAAATTCCGAACGCACAGGATTCAAGTTCAATCCAATGTAGTACCACAGATATCGAAAACATTCCCCGAAACTCTTTAACTATAGTGGTACCGATGGAAACATAAAATGACCTTAATTATTCTGCATTTAAATTTGATTCTGCCCATGTCCTCAAATCCATGTATGAAGCATTTCATCCAAACATCCCCCAAAAACCAATTGAAAACCAGGATTTCATTCAACAATATATGCGTACAAAGTAAAACTGTGTTCTACCTTTCTACATTTTAGAGCCAGCTGCTATATCGACTCCAAAAACAAAGCCTCTTGTTTGCTGGTAAGTCCAAGTTCATTCAGCGTCAATGCACTTTCTCCTTCGCTAAAAGCACGCCTGGGGAATGGCCTCACCTGTTTACAATTAACACCTCAAGATGTTTAGGATTCATAGCATTCGTACGCAGTTTTGTTCTATTTTCTCCATGAAAACAATTAAATCAGTATAACAATTTGCAAAGATTGACAACATGGAATCACTGAAAGTTAAATGGGTATTGAATAAATTGTAAACTTTACTCACCACTCTGTAAGAGCCGGGTTTGACCCTTCTGCCAATGTCAATAAAGTCGAAAAAAGACTGCAAACAGTCACTCTTGTTTAGCAAGGAGGATGGGCAAAGAGTTAACTCAGTTAAAGACATGTACATTCACAACAATTACCTGCAGCTTGTCTGTCCTGAGAAATCGACGGCTGTGGCGGCTGCCATCTGGCATTCGCACCAGAAGGGTTACAGCATTCTCATCATCTGATGCTGGTTCTTGAGGGAGAGTAGCTTCTTTTGCTGCTAATTGCCTCTCCAATTCCTGCAAGGAAGGCTCATAGAGAATGAAGATATTAGCAACTCTGAAAGTAGAACTCACTAAAAAATGAGTTGTCCAATTATGTCTCAGTGTCAGTATACACAAACATACGCAGTGAATGCAAATTTTTCACATGAAAGTACTAATTGCCCACCACATTTGGGAATTGTAACGCCATCTGAGCAGAAAGTGTCAATCATACCAAAAAAAAACTCCGACACTAAATCCCTGGATGAAAACCAGAATTTCCAAAATGCTTAAATTCGTAGTCTTCTTTTACATAAAAGTAAACTAATTATTGTCCATTAAGTTCTTGATTCAGTCTCCATAATAAACTTTAGTTCCTAACTCCGGCTGGCTTAAAAATACAGAATACTATATAATTCATTGGAGTAGAAACTACTAGTCATTTTCCATCTCAAATGTCAAAAAGTTCGTAATTTTATTGGCAAAACAACACCTACAACTATTTATAGAGAAGTGGCTCCATTCATTACCATCCTAAATTTAAAAAAAACTCATTCATTTTAAAATTCCCACTTCTTATCTTTTTCAATTTAAAAAATGAAGAATGAAAATAACAAAAAGGGCAGTGAACTTTTCAAATTTTGAGAAAAATTGAAAATAAAAGAAAAATAGGATGGGAAAAAATGTTCAAGTGAAAGGGTGGGATGCGCATATGGAGTAGAGCCACTTTTTAGAAAACTCACTAAATAAATTAAAATAAATTAATAGAGAAAAAAGTCCTGTTTAGAGTACTTCAAAAGGAAAAAAGCCAATGAACGATCTTTGCAAGAGTGGTATATGAGGAGAAAAGGACAGAGTGTAACATAACCAACATCAAATAATCTAAAAGTAATAAAAGCATGTGTGCATATGTAGATAAAGTACCTTCTCCTCCTCGATTTTCCTCCTCGATTCTTCCTCTTTTAGTCTGTCTTCTTCACGACGAGCTTCAGCTTCCTCAATAGCCTTCAATTCTTTTTCTCTGTCAGCTTGAAGTGATGCAAGATATTCATCGTCCTGCATGTATCAAGTTAGTACAACCAATCAAACCACTTTTGGTGGCCAACTTCCAGACGTTATTTCCAGTATTTAAACCTGTTGTTCACGTATCAACCGCTGCGCTGTAAGAGAGGGTGAAGGAGGATGAGGTGATGGCCAGACATACGAACTGTCAGGCCGCATAGCATAGGGAAGGCGATATCCGGTCCCTTCAGGAATTCCACCAAACATTGCAGCCTCAAGCATCACTGCTTCGTCATGCTCCTCTGAAGAAATGCCTCCCCACTTCAATTATAAAAACAAGGTCCAGTTTTACTTGGTGTAAACATTTATCAACGTGATCAATTAACAACAATTTCAAACACTCATCAGAAATTATAATATCATAAAGAAGAAGATACCTCAGAAGGGAAGACGCTCTCACTGTGCCTAGGATGACTACCCATATCCTGCTCTCCAGGACTTGAAGGTGAGTTATCCTCATCAGCTCCAACTTCTTTTGTAGTCGCCACATCCCCAGAAGACATGCGCATGGACCTATGTCTGACAAGAGGCTGCTCCTCCACATCTTCAGTTTCTTCTTGGATGGATGAGCTTCCTGCCTCCAACCTAATACACTTAAACCACCCTCATCATATATAATGTTATAACACTTCAATAGCAAATAGCAACACAAGAAATATACCTTCCATTGAATGCTGCTAACTTTCCCAGCTCCACCTCAGCTTCCTTAGAAGGTACTGTTTCTGATGGGCCAACATTTTCCTCCTGGCCACGCAATGTTTTCTCTTGCTCTGCTTTCTGGACTCAGTTCATGTTAAAAAACATAATATGGATACCAATAAGGAAAATAAAACAAAAAAGGAAAGCAAACCTTCAGTGACAATGAAACTGCATGTGCAAGTTCAGGATCCTCTAGCTGAGGCGGCCTTTGCTGAGGCCCATTATCATCAAACTGGGGCATCAAGAAGAGAAGCAATACAAAGACAATCACTTAGTATATAAACCATGAACACAAGGTCCAACCCAACAGCTGTAGGCTATGGCACATACACTTGAAGCACCAAACTGTTGATTTGGTTGGTTTTCTTCAACTTCGCGTTTTGAAGCCTCAATTGCAGCTTGAATCATTTCTTCTTCAATATCATTGCTATAATCCTGCGAATCATCAAATCGAGGAGCACTAAGTCCAAAATTTGGGTGATGAGATCCATCACCTGAAGACATATCTTGCGGTCCACTCCTTTGACCAGCCTGAACAGTTGGGGCAGCTGGAATATCATCATCATCTTCCTCATCGATTATAACAGTCTCAGGGATACCTGGGCCATATCCCTGCTCTGTTCCAGTGACATCATCAATGATAGGATCACGGCCAGAATGGCCAGATGGCTGATCGCCATCTTTGACTTCAATGGGGATCTCCCTCACCTCTCTTGGATGAGTAACAAATGGAGTACGGTTTGTAAAATCTGTACTACTATCAAATATGGTTCTACCAAAGTGTGGATTAAGACTAGAAAATGGATTCATATCACCGGTTGCAGATAGAAGTGATAGAGGATCTCTCCGAGGTCCAACTGGAACTAGATCATCGATATCCATACAATCATCTTGAGCTGAAACAGGTGTATCATGCACACTGGATGTGAAAAGGCATAAATGTTAGAGCTGGAGGCAACGTCCAATAGTTGATGATATGTCATACTAAATATTTAATAATGAGCAACAGAAAATGAAAGCATACTTCACCGATGTGCTTCTATCTCCTTCAGTAAAGTACGCATTCGCAGCTGCATTGAGATCGCCACCATGCTCCTAATTGCACGCAAATACAACAGAAGATCTATAAGAAATAATAAATAGGCCAACATGCTAAAGAATTTATTTATTTTATTCATTTTCGACTTAGTTGTCTAATAAGTCAAACAGGAAAGAGCTTCCTCAAAAATCCAAGAGACTAAAACATAAACCTACTCAAATATAAGTTAAATAGTTTGCTTGTAATAGTAATTGGGAAAGAAACAACCATAGTTCATATGAAGGTTGTATAACTTGTATTAGATGGAGCTGAAGTAAGTTTTCTTTCTAACCACAAAGCATTGAGGCATCCAACTCCAAGAAAAAAACAGTTGCAGCATAGATACAACCAGATACATTCAGCATCTATAGTCACGGTACCAACTTATCAATGGCTGTAGTCAGATACAGTTGAACCAACTATTCAACACCCAAAAAGTTGTGCAGGTACCAGTACATTCACAAACCCTCTAACTTCAAATAATCCAACGTCTAACCAACCGTTCACCACCTCTAATACCCATATTTCTAGCATTTAACTGATCAAAGAGAAAACTAAAAGCATAATCCTTTAACTGTACAATGGTCATCTCACTATGCTAAAACAACCATCTATCCTCTACCCGCTGTCCATTCACAACCATAAAAAACAATCTTCAATTTCTTTCGTGAGCAATCGAGTAGCGCAAGTAACTCCGTTTCTACTTCAGATGTCCATAATCAAGAGCCCACCATTTAACTATAATTTTTCAATAACTTCAGCAAAGAGTAGTTAGCTGATGAATAATACAATCAAATAACAATCCAATTAATACACACTTTATCTCAACGAACTATAGTCCACATCCAAATTTCAAATATTCTAAATAAGCATCAATCCAAATGCTCTCCAACTCAAAATTCCCAATTAAAATTCACAACCCAATGCAACAAAAACCCTAATAGCAACATTACCCTAGAAAACGAGAATTAATTCCGCGATTCGGATTTAAAGCTCAGAATTGAATTGGGAGTTGAAGAGTTACCTTGAGCTTTTGCACGGCGATGGTTTCGGAAGCGCCCGTGATGTCGATAAAGGTCTCGATTGCTTCTTGATTAGGCCTCGCCATGGAAGAACTTCAAGCAATTTTTGGAGCTCCGATTCCCAGTGTTTGCTGGTTTTTATGATTTCTGAATTTTGTTCCGGAGGGTTGGTAGTAAAATTAGTAAGAGATATTTATGTGTGGAAAATATGGGCTGTATTCTCTGTGTTTATGTGTGTATACATATACGTATGTAGAGGGGGAACTAAGGCCGTGTTTGGAATACAGTTTGTTTGGGATTAAAAATAAATAAATACATAAATAAATAATCTTGAATTAACGATATTATCTACGCTAGGGGAATGAGGGCGAGCTTAGCCTCACAATGGGCTAACAATAATATGATTCAACTTCGCCTTTGGCGAGAATCACACCTGATATCTTTTACTTATAAGTGAAGAGGAATAACACTAAATCATAGTACATTGACAAAAACTTTAGTATTAAGATTCAGTAATATTTCGCTTTACTTGTAAATTAAAGATACTAAGTTCGATTCGTGTGAGCAACAATGGTTACGAAAAAATTATAAATAATGGGGGTTAAATTAATTGAATTCTTGTTGAGACTTCGGGTTCCATTTCGATTGTAGGTGTAACCAAACCACCATTAAGAATATGGAAGAAAGAAATAATAGAAGTCGACTATAAAAGTTGATTTAAGTAGTATGATTCGTCTTAATTATTCTAACTCGTTCAATGTGTATCTTAGTTTGATTTCTTGCATATGTCGTTGTATTTAAACTAAAAAATAAAAATAAAAATAAAATAGCAAAATAAAAAAGTTTAAATGGTGAAAGTGCTTTTCGGCCGTTCTTCTCTAGGCTCCCACGTCTCCGTCTTGAAGGGCAAAAAGCATCGGAGACACATCGCACAAGTGCACCCGGATAACTTGTTGACACTTGACACATCGCACAAGCACACCCGGATAACTTGTTGTCTAAGCAGGCTATAAAGGACACATCAACTTGGGTTTAATAGTAAATTTGCATACTAGGCATTAGGCTCACTTCTTTTGGAAAAGAAAAAAGACAATGAGAAGAAGATTTGAAATCTCAAAAGCTCGTAATCAGTGGGTTAGAAATTTTGAGTCAAACTCATATGGTACGTCAAAAAATTTTAGCTCAATGATTCTTATAAAACATGGCTCTTACAGCTATTTGTGAAAGACTTAGCTTTGGTTGTAAGTTATATTGCAGGTGAAGTTGGCTAGAGGAGTGTACTTTACTCTTAACACTAAGTTTAAAGCCCTATTCTCGTAATTTACATATATTTAATATAATTATCACATCATTTGTCAAAACAAATAGATAAAACACTACATCCAATTGTACTAAAACTCTATTTATTTGAGAAGATTTGGTGTTCATATATCATATAAACATACTATAATTTGTACTTGTCTCATCAAGTATTGTACATTCACGTGAATTAATAATTTTATTTTAATAAATATAAATTATATATAAAAAAAAGTTACGCATTGATATGTTCTCAGTACTACTTTGAATTTCTTAATATGTTTGTTGTGTTTCTAAAATTTTATATTCGAATGATTGAGATTCCAAACTTTGTTTATGTTGTTCATACCATGACAAAAACAAAACAGAGTTAAAGGAGAATGATGGTTCTTTGGTTTGGTATAGAACATTGCAAGCTGTGTTTTAAAATTTCGGTAGCCAATATGTAAGTTGTCGACTAGGACCCGACTTACTAGAGTGTTGGAGATTTGCACTTTGATGATGGAGGCATCATCGTGAGGCGAGTAAAAATCTTCTAGATCTCGATCGCAGAACATGGGGATGTTGGAATCTATGGTTAATGGTTTGTTGATGGAGGCCACTATTCTTGGTTTCTTGCAAGCCACTGTTCTTCCTTTTCAGGAGTTCCCCAAATATTCTTGCTCACTATATATGCAATTTACTCTAGAGAATGCTCCTTTTCCTATGCATGGGACAGGGTGGAGACCCTAAAGCCTTCTGGACTTCTTACAGTACTCCTCAGGGGCAGGGCGCTGAGGTGGTTCTTTGGAGGTCAAATCGATTACTTCTGTCCTTTAGGTTGCTAATTCTTTGAAGCAAGAAACGGCTTCTTTTAGGTCCTCAATGTGCGTTTACATGTTGGCGAGTCTTGCGGATTCTATGATCAGTGGGCTTCGCTGGACGCTTTCTAGGGATGAACAAATTTCCATGCCGTCTTCCCACATGTAATCCATGACGGTGGCCCCGTCATATCCTTGGTTTACGTCGTCTTGGAGGGTCACTAGGCCATCGTCGTTAATCGAGATTTCAGACATGTCAGTTGGTAGAATAATTTGGCCAAGAGGAATAAAAGTTAAATACTCAATGAAAGCACCAATTGTTGGAACCAAATACGCGCACCGTTATGTGTGGAGAAAGTGCTCGAACTCGGCTACCTACAAAACAGTAAACAACCGTGAGTAAGCCTAGGACCTGGGGTGTGCCGACCAAAGGTCTCTAACAGTCAAGTCAGTGAATAGTTTTAGACTCAAGTAGTGGATATGAGAGTTCAAATGTTTAGATTACATTACCAGAGATAAACCCTAGATGAGTGTACTTATACTGTGGAGAGAGAGAGAGAGAGACCTTTTTAGAATATAATCCTTACTCTAAGCCGAAAGAATCCTAGATGATGTCTAGAAATAGATATTGCATCCTCTTAGGACTTATGATTACTTGCAACGCACACCAATTTCTAGATTGTAAGAACTCCAAGACTTAAAGAATCTGATTATGTCCATATCCGGATCAAATCGTGTGTCTTGCGAAACAAGTATGGTAATCTAGTGGAGTCGCCAGGACTCCACCTATTGAAGACAGATGTCTCTTGATCATGGTTATTGTGTAACCAATGCCACATCACCCTAAGTTGTTAAAATGTTTGTTAGGTGGTTAAATGAATTGTTAGTTGGTTAATTAGTTACTTTGTGGTTATTGTTCAGTATATAATGTACTTCAACTTACAAAGGTAATCAATTGTCATTTTTCCTCAAATATACAGAAGTTTCATTTCTCTCTCTAAAGTTTCTCTCTCTAGTTCTTCAATCTTTCTCAATTCTTTAATGTTCTTTGATTCTTTCTCAAAGTAGTTAAATGGTATCAGAGCCATTAGGCTCACGCCATGGATTCTAATGGTTCCGTTGTCATTCGATTTTGTCATCTTCTAGTTTTATTTCTCTTCCATTAAGTTTGTTAGTGCTTCTACAATCATTCTCAATTTTTTTTTCTCTTCATCGTTCTGTAATTTCTAGGTTATTTTTCCTTCTAGATCGTGCGTAGAGATTGTTGGGTGTATATGGGTTTTTGAAATTGTGGTGTAATCTAAATGCAGTTGGCTAGTGAGTTCTTGCCTATCACCTGTTCAATCTTATGCGTCAATGAAATTTAGTGTTAGAATAAGCGATCTTACATGCCATGTGTTCGAGATCAACTATTTGATGGATTGCTCAAGTTAGAGATTTAAGAAAGGTTCTTTCAGTCATCTGTGATATATTTGGAGTTTTTGTATGATTCGTTTATGAATTCTTGGTTCAATTGATCTATTATCAATGTTGAAGAAATTCAAGAGATGTCCAATTATGTGAGTGAAAAGCTCATATCTTTGGTTTTTGATTATGGGTTTCTTTGTGTCTAATGGAGTTGCCAAAATTTTATGGAAATTCGTGACACTCGTTAATTGTCTGCCATGGGTTTGTCACTATGCCTAAGAGAATTGGGTTTTTTTTGTTGGCCTTTTCATTTTGCTGTGAAGATTTCAATGGAGTAAGAGAGTGAGATCATAAATGTTATGGACTCGATCGATTGCCAGAGACCTGATGTAAGAGACGACGTCTAATTGATTTTGGAATCGATCCATTCGGAAGTAGCGAAACAAGATGGGAAAATTCCTCCAATTGGTGGTTATGATCCTCTAGTGGTTGCTTCGACATCTCCTAAGTTTGGTAACTTTCTCTTAATTCACCAAAATCCTAATTCTTGATAACTTGATGTATCTACTAGTGATTTGTGTTAGTTGGAGATGTCGTCTATATATCCAATTGCTCATGTTTCTCTGCTTGAATACTGCTTTATTCTTAATTGCTTCTTGAATCTTGCAATTACTACTGCTGACTTGTGCCAAATTGAGAAGTACGATGTCTGGGAAGATTTTTAAGAAGTATATTGAGGAGCTCATGGAAATATTTTTATTCCATCACATCCTATAATATCAAGTCTAACAAGCTTAGTTGTCGCATGTATCTACTATAACTCCAGTTTTATGTTTCTTAAAGCAATGAAATTTGAAGAAGTCTTTTACGGTAAATCCCACGAAAGGTAATCCTACATAGATGTTAATTTTCTATTGTTGAAAATGTGAAGGCCGATGCCATTGTTAAAAGAAGTTGTTTATGGTAAAATCCACAAAGGGCGATCATGTGGTACTATAGTTAAGGCCAATGCTATATTATAGTTTTGTTAATTTTTTGTTGTAAATATTAAAGGCCGAAGCCAATGTTGAATGAGATTGTTGACGATAAATCCCACGAAGGATAATTCCGGTTAGAAGTTGATATACCGGCATATGGATATGTTCCAACTCCTTTATAGAAGGCTATTATTTGTGAAACTATGATTAGAGGCAGAGGAATCTCTGGTTAGAGGCAGAGGAATACAAGATGTCATGGCTTTTGGATATGTGCATCATAATTGTTTCAAGTCTTGGAGAATTGGTTCCTACATTTTGTTTGTAAGGGTTTTGGTTTGCAGAAAGATTTTGTGTTCCCAGAAACTGCAGAGAAAAAAGCTGAAAAGTAGCTCATTAAGAAATGCTTGAATTATATTGTTGCTGCTGCTCATTTATCTAATCGTTTGCATGCTTAGGTTGTGACATCCCGTCCCGAGATTATTAAGACGTATGCGTGAAATGACCATTTTACCCCTAGTTCGTTCTTTTACGTTTACTTGTTGTTTTGTGTGGTGTTGGCATGTGTTGGGCCACACACACACACCCTGTCACACACTGTCTCTCTGTCCCTCGCCCTGCTCTCTCTCTCCCGTGCTCCCATTTCTTCCCTTTCCATTGAAACTGTACGGACACACACACAACCACACCAAATCTCAACAGATCGAGGGAACTAAGAGCACAGTCGAGATCGTGAAGTTCGTGGGAGCACAATCGTACCATTTTCAGGTAAGAAATCCGTCGTTTTCACGTCGATTCGACAATGGCAGATTTGTGTACTGTTCATGCAAACATTAATCTAGCACGTTTTTGGAATTTTGAAGCTCGTAGATGTCTTAGTGAGGTTCCCAAGAGTCCCGGAGTAACTCGTTGGACAAATTTGGACGTCGGAATAGCCTGGTTCGAAGTTGGCTGGTTTTGGTTTGTGTAGACAGGTATGATCTTGTAGTTTTTAGCCCTTAAAACTTGTATGGACGTGTTCTACTAGTCTAGGGCTTCATTTTGGTTCAAGAATCACGAAAAATGGTGGAGAAATGAGTGAGAAAACGTAGATTGCAGGTTTCCCAGTTTTCCGGCGCCGGCGACGGCGCCGGAGCCTCGCCGGAGGTTCGCCGGAGAAGGAGACGGAATATTCCGTCAAGTTTGATGGAATATTCCTGATGCCGTTAACGGAATCTGTCAAAACTGACGGAATATTCCTAACGGCGTCAGTTGACGCCGTCAGCGTGCTGCGCGTGGCCGGCGCGTGTGGCCGTGCCTTGGCCGGCGCGTGGGGGCGCGTGCGGCGGAGAAATTTTTTTCGAAAAATATGGTTGTGATCCTGAGGTTGTGTAGAGCACGTTGGTATATTCAATTGTCCAATTTGAGCAATGTATGAGAAGTTATTACGAGAAGTTGGTTTTGTGCTTTAAAGTTAACGTTTTTGTAGTTGTTTCGCATATAGGTGATACGTATCCTGAGGACGAGCGTGCGCACTCGAGGCAGGGGGGCTACGACCCTTCCACTTACCAGTGAGTGGGCTTTTTGTTTTCCGTATATACCTATATACTATATTTTCCCAGAAATTGAATAAATGTTTATTAGTTTATGCCATGCATTACATTATCGTTAGTCATGCATCGTTGGTTATGTTAGTAGTTGCATGTATATATACATATGCATATTGGGTGTTGTGGACGCACAGGTAAGTGCTAGGTAAGTGTTGTTTATATTTACTTTCAGCAGTAGTTTGAGATGCTTAGAGAGCTCATAACCTGCACCCCCGGTGTTAGTGCTCCCGCCCAGAGTAGGGCACATTCCTTCACGTGATGTTCACCTCCCGCACCACACGCTCAGCTTGGATCCAAGTTAGGTGTACAGTCCTGTCGTACAGACCACATTAGGTGGTTCCGACTCGTAGGTGACCCGCGATTATTCGCACAGCCTTCACGTGATCGTAGCACTAGAGCGTACATATGTATTACACCCAGGCCTGTCGTACAGACCACTTTAGGTGGTTCCGACTCGTGGGTAGGTTCAGTTATTGAGTTTGAGATTTGAGCTCTATATGTAGCCGTACAGGTCACGTTAGGTGACTGCAGCTGCCAGATTTTTTATGTTATGATCATGATTTATACCTGAGCACTTGCATTCCATTATGAGATTTTGACATGGCATATCCCTGAGCATGTTTGGCATACCTATACATACGTATATATGTTATTTTCTGGGAAGTATACAGGTTTTACGGCGAGGGGTTAGAATGTATTTTACTAAATGGTTTTCAATGAGATTTGTTTTTGCCCACTCACGCTTTTGTTTTGCACCCCTCCAGGTTCTAGTTGCTTAGCAGTTTCGGTGGTTTCCCAGAGGGTTCTCCCGGCTTTTCTGACAGGCACTCACCAGCGTAGGGTCACCTTCGGGTGTACTATTGTCGTATCTTTTCTTTTGGACTGCTGTAGACTTGCTCTGAATTTGTGTCTCACTTGCGCTAACACTTGTTTTAATACTTTGTATGCTAGTTTTTAAATTATTCGTACTTTTTATATTACTATTTTATTAGCTTCCGCACGTGCACATGGCTACGTCACCTCCGTGTGATGGCCAGCACGCCCTGATCTCGGTCGGGGTGTGTCATAGGTTCAGTTGTATTAGATCTTCATGATGCTAGTGATGTCTTCCTGGAGGTAGGGAAGATGTCCAAAAACGGTGGTGCTGAAAGGATTATTAGTTTGACATTTATTATTTTTGTATTGCCTTGGATCATACTGCAACTCATTTACTATCCACTCTAGATCCTTTGGAGTACAAGCTATGGAGTCATCTTGACATTGGACAAGAGCAAACATTCTATAGATGGACCAATATTTTACCATGTTAAATACTCTCCTATACTGCTACTTTTTCTTCACATTTTATGGTGGGTATTTGTAACATCACACATTGCCCAAGGGAGTGGATCTTGTAAGCCTTATATGTATATTCTCATCCTTACCTAGCATGAGGCCTTTTGGGAGCATTGACTTCGGGTTCCATAGGAACTCCAAAGTTAAGTGAGTTCGCGCGAGAGCAATCCTAGGATGGGTGACCCACTGGAAAGTTCTCTCCTGAGTTCCTAGAAACAAAACCGTGAGGGCTTGGTTGGGGCCCAAAGCGGACAATATTGTGTTACGGTGGAGTCGAGACCGAGATATAGTAGGGGCCTCAGGCCGGGATATGACAATTTGGTATCATAGCCAATCCCTGGTCAGAAGTATGTCAACGAGGATGTCAGGCTCTTAAGGTGGGTGGATTGTAACATCCCACATCGCCTAGGGGAATGGATCATGTAAGCCTTATATGTATATTTTCATCTCTACCTAGCACAAAGCCTTTTGGGAGCTCATTATCTTCGGGTTCCGTAAGAACTCCGAAGTTAAGCGAGTTCACGTAAGAGCAATCCCAGGATGGGTGACCCACTGGGAAGTTCTTGTGTGAGTTCCTAGAAACAAAACCGTGAGGGTGTGGTTGGGGCCTAAAGCGGACAATATTGTGCTACAGTGGAGTCGAACCCAGGATGCGGTGGGGACCCGGACCGGGATGTGACAATATTGATTTATCAGACACTTGTTAAACAAATCCAAGCAAGAGGCCAGCTTAGTGATAACCTTCGGTCAGATAAAGTCTCACACTCTTTCACATTCCTATCAAGGATGCTCGAAAAAGATTACACATCAGCCTTTAAAGAATGAAAGTCTGAAGCAATCTCAGGCTCAACAGTTCACTTACATTGTTGCAATCTCAGGCTTGGTACCTTAGCTGAGATTGAAGGGGGATGAAGACAAATGTCTCTTGATCATTGGTTATTGTGTAACTAATGCCACATCACCCTAAGTTGTTATAATGTTTGTTAAGTGGTTAAATGAGTTGTTGGTTGGTTAATTAGTTACTTTGTGGTTATTGTTCAATATATAATGTACTTCAACTTACAAATGTAATTAGTTGTCATTTTTCCTCAAATATACAGAAGTTTCATTTCTCTATCTAGTTCTTCAATCTTTCTCAATTCTTTAATGTTCTTTGATTCTTTCTCAATGTTGTTAACACCTATTACCCCGGGATAGGGTGATGGTAGCACTGCTCCTTTGTCAGATCTAGCTCCGCTCAGAGCCGGTAAGTCCATGACTGAACTTCTGAGGTAACTATATTCAAATTAGCCTTACTTCAGCCGTACAAAAATCATGGTCCCACAATGCCCAAAACCAAAACTTATGTTATTCCTCCATTAATAGCCTGCACGTGAACATTATGTGTGAGGCTAAGATGGTCATTTCATCCATTCCATAGTTGCTCTCCATTTAAAAGCAACTATGGAAAGGATGAAACGAAAATGATGGGGCAGGTCATCGTAATAAAGAACCTGACCTTTTCACAAGTGCCTTCAACTTGGAAAACATAAGAATGGAAATGCACCAGTACTGCATCGATCGTCCAAAGGCGAACATACTATCATCAATATGGATTTTGCAAACAATTATGTGAAAAATGTGACTAAAATTCATCATACAAATTTTTTGTTGTTCACTAAATCTTACATCTCATCCACAACTCAATTTCGACAAAAATGTATTCAAATTGCAATTGCTTTAAAAAAAAAAAAACATATTTGAACTTATTCCTCTTTATTTTGTGGACTTCATTCTGAATAAAGAACATTTCCCAAAAATCCATATCTGTCCTACAACATCAAATAACAAACCGAATAGGAGAACGACATCATTCATTATCCAGATTGAAACAACTATCTCACTAAAATTGACTACTAATTCTCAATAAAAGCGGAGTAAAAACACATCATAAAAGTAGAAAGGTGAATGTGCAATTTTGACTACCTCCGTTACATTATGTGCAGAAGCAACCCATCCGTGAGAACCACCATCTGCGTGAGAAGCACCTGTCACCATTTCATCCCTTCAATAGTTGCTCTCCATTTCATCACTCCCATCTCTAGTGATTTCATCATTTCATCGTCCCAAACCCAGTTGATTTGCTTCTAAATAAAAGAGAGCCTATGGAAGGAATAAAATGACCATCTTAGTCTTACATGTGAGACTCACATGCAAACTACTAACGAGGAACAACATAAGTTTCGGTTTTGGGCATATGTCGAAACAAACTTCATTACAAGGGTTTAAATCCTAATTTTTTTACAATATGGCCTATCTTCCGAATACTTTATTAGCACATGATCTTCTATTTACAATCTTAACTATTTATTTTCTGTGCCACTATCAGAGCTAGGTACAATTTGAGAAAAATTGATAAATAACACACAAAAAGAATAGGGAAAAGACTCCCATACTCATGGATTTGGATCCTCTCCGGATCCCCTCCCTGGGGATCACAGGGATTAAGAAACAAGGAGCATTCATCAAAGATCGTGCTGCCATAATTAAATGCTTTTTACAAAAAACGAGATTGCTTTACTTTTAAAAATATAAAAAACATTTAATTGTAACCGTACGATCTTTGATGAACGATCATTGTGCCTTAATCCCCGGAATTCCAGGGAGGGGATCCGGAGAGGATCCAAATCCCATACTCATCACCCCTCAGTCCTCACTCGGCAATCAAACAATCTGATACAGTGAAACGCTGCCGTTCTATACCTTTCAAACTCGTCCGAGTCGTCTCCGTCTCTCTCCCCCAGTGACCTCGCTCCCAAAAAACACAGCAAAGCTGTAAGAAAAATGGAGGCGAAGACGGAGGAGCAGAGCACGAAGAGGAAGAAGCAGAAGCACGGAAGCTTCTGGACATGGCTGGCGGCGTCAGTTTTATTCAGGCTCGTCCTCATCTACTTCCCCAAAAATCTCAACCTCTCCTCCCGCCCCGAAGTCTCCACTCCTCTCACCAGCCTCCGCCGCCGTACACACGCCCTCTCTCTCTTTCTATCTCTCTAGCTTCTCAAAAACCTAAGCTTTCACCTATCTTCTAATTTGCTTTAATTTGGTAATTTTTTTTTTTGCAGTGGCTGAGGGTTACTGGTTGAAGCAATCGTCAATGTCTCCATATGCAGGATCTATGTACCATGGATCTCCTTTGTTACTCTCACTTCTCGGGCCACTCACCGTCAAACGGTACCGTTTCAGCGAAAGCCTTTTCCCTTTTCCAAATTCTGTTCCCATTGGCATTACTCTCTGTGATTTGTATTGGGTCATGTTTGGTTTCATTGAATCCCAATTAAGTAAATGTGAAATTTTGGTGGTGGATTTTTTTCTTTTTGTTTATCAGTTGGTAATTTGTTGGATATTTTGATTGGTGCTGCAGAATTGAAGGGCAACCCAATCATCTTCTCTGTAGGTAAGAATTATCTTGTATCTTTTCCGTAGTTCCCTCTCTGTGCTGCCCATTATACGAATTCATGTGCTACATGATATTTGGAAAGTCTATGTCGCAGCATGACAACCCGTTATAATTCTCCATGATAGTGCATTCTACTCAATATTGGGAATTTGCTAGCAGTATAATATGATTTGTCGGATTTTTTTTCCTTGTACTTTATTTGATTTTAGTTGAGAACTTACCAAACCGAAAACACGTTCACAGGCTCAATTGTGACAACAAATTCATCTTTATGTCATATAAACGTGGC
The DNA here is from genome assembly GCF_041283825.1 of Pyrus communis. NCBI lineage: Eukaryota > Viridiplantae > Streptophyta > Magnoliopsida > Rosales > Rosaceae > Pyrus > Pyrus communis. The sequence continues at coordinate 12,053,727 of NC_142570.1, read as the reverse complement.
ACATTACACGTATAATTTAGAGTTCCGTAGTTTTCTTTCGTTGTTCGACTTATTCGGAATATCTAGTCAGACAGTTGATATCAACACATTTTGGGATACAGTTTGGTTTTTGTGGTTGCAGATATATTGAATGCCATGCTTATTCGTGCTGCTGGTCAGACTCTTCAGGTTGCATACCGGCAGAGTTTGAAGTCACTAGATCTTGATACGATATCAGAAAGCAGTGGTAAGCTTATTATTTAATAGCCAACCCCACTTAGTGGGAAAGGGCTTTGTTGCTGCTGTTGTATACTTATCGTAACTCCTAATTGGAATAGTCATGTTTTTCTTGTATGAATTCCCTGAACGAAATCTAAAATTGTTATGCCTACCCCAGTGCCGTTCACAAGCTGATGCATTGCTTATATTTGTTGTTTTCAGAGGTCCTCCCTTCTGGAGATATTGCTGCTCTTGTGTACCTATGGAATCCTTTGACAATAGTTGCATGTGTGGGTTTGTCAACATCTCCAATTGAAAATTTTGCCATCATACTGGCCCTGTTTGGAGCATGCAAAAGTAAGCAAACGATAATCCTTCTGACTCGAATGTTTCTATTGGCTTTTTGTAAATTATTTTGTTTTATATTTAAGACTCTTCAGTATATTTCTTTCAATTTCTGTTTGTCATTTTGTTCAGGAGAATTATTATTTATTCAAAATAATAATCTAATACATTCTCAACTTTGGTTACAAGATTTCTTATTTATAGTTTGAGACTATATAGGCATTCATGTGAGGTATTACCCATACAAGTAGCCGCCCTTATATTGTTGTGAGTTGTGACATGAAGTTAGTTACAGACAAATTATAATCTTATTACAGGAAACAACTTTATTGGACATAATGAGTTTGGTTCTTTAAGATTTTACTATAATTCTAAGTGAAGCAGTATCACTTGATGACTGGATTTGTGGACTTAAGTGGTAACGATAGCATGCAATTCCAGTCATATGACATTAGCACATCTATTTCATAATTGAATAATTTTCTGATTCCAAATTCTGAAACTTTCTCAAGGAAAGTATTATTTTTAATTGCATTTGACATATTTTTCTCTAAAGTATGCTTTAAGGCAAGATATTAGAATTTGATTGTGGAATGGGTGAAGGTATGTCGGTCAAGGAAAGTATTCTTTTTAATTTTCAATTAGGAGTTTAAGGGATTTTAAAAGAGTTATAAATTCGTGGAGTTTAACGGAGTTCCACAGACTGAATTTTGAGTGAAATCATTAGAAATCTTAGGGGGAGAGGCCTGATTTCCTAAAGCCTAAAAAACACTAATAAAATCCCTCCAAATCCATTAAAGTCCTTCATCTTTTAAAATACTTTAAAATCAAATCCTAATTGAACTACTTTAAAATCCGGAATGAATACACTCGGATTTCTGTGGTGTTTTATAAACTCTTTTAAAGTCTTGATTGAATACCCATGGACTTCCATGGAGTCATTTAAAATCTTGATTGAATACATATGGATTTGTAAACTCTTTTAAAATCCTTGAAACTCCTAATTGAATTTTCCTATTATTCTTCTTTCGATGTACTGCAGGACTGGTTCCCTTGGCTGCTTTTGGATGGGTCATGGCAACACATCTGTCTCTTTATCCTATGATTCTCATAATTCCAGTATGCCCCTTTTTTCATTGACTTATTGTGCTTGATGAAATTAAGAAGTTATCTTCCAATCCATTAATGAAGTTATGTTTCTTATTGAAATATTAAAAAAAAAAAAAATATAAGAATATAATTCTCAGGCATGTTTTGTGTGTTTCTTGCCCACTCATGCGTAGTAGTAACTAATATTCCTTTTTTTGCCAGATGATTCTTTTATTAGGATATGGTCCAGATACTCCGAGGAAACTGTTGCTACAGAGGAGATATGGTAAAGCTGAAGAAGACACGTCAATTGATAGTTGTCAACAACAGGAGAAAGTTATTAATCAATCAGAGCTGCCCCATGTTTTCTCTTGGAGTCCTGTCATGCTTTTCTTATTGTGGGCTATTGTGTGGTCAGCCTATGTGTTATTTCTCTGTGGCGTATCTGCTAAACAGTATGGTAGTCTCTGGGAGATGTTTGAAAGGTATCAACAGCACATATGCATCTCCTTCTGTTCAAATTTTCTATTTGTTTGTGCAAAATATGATTTGAAAAAAAAAAAACTGTTGAAGAGAATGGACTAATCATATGAACATTATGACTGATCCAAGTCCTTAATGAGTTTGATTAAGGAGTCAACTGAAAATAAAAAGCTACTTTACAGTTCGTAAAGGTCATCCAATCCACATGTAAAACTCAGGATATGTAAACATTGAGTCAGTAGAATTGCATATGAAAATTAATTTACAAGAAAACAAACTAAATATATCAAAGTTTTTAAAGCTATTCCAATTTTCCTGGAAAATCTTGGTCAAATTAGTATATGAAGGGAAGCACAGCTGCATATAGACTAGAGTTCTGCACAGGATGTCCTGGCGTAGTCTCCATCCCCCTGCCCTCCCGACCCACCAACAAAAGAAAAGGAAAATGAAAAGTGAAGACTGATGCTACTAAAAGGTTCTTCCTTTAAGAACTGCATAATGATTTTATCCAATTATGTCCCAAGGAAAGCCTTATGATCTTATCTCTTATGCCCAAAAGCCACCATATGAAATAGTTGTAATGGAAGTAAATCCTTTTGTTGTGCGATCCGTATTGTGTGAGTTAGTTCAGAACATGATTAACTGACTAATATCATATGCGGTTGGACTTTTATGCTTGCGTTTAATGATATGAGCATTTGCTTTTTGCCTCATAAATGCCATACATGGGTTGCTCTTAGACATTTTATTTTATTGTTAAACACTAGTCAATAAAATCACTAGTCTAAATTGTTCCTAAACTTTGTGGCGGGTTTTGCAGAATGCATGGTTTCATTCTCACTGTGCAAGATTTGTCTCCAAATATAGGTGTCTTATGGTGAGTCCCAATTTACCTATTTTGCAAGTGGATTTTTGGTGTGGTTAAATTTATTTTTGGGGTGTGGCATGAATCTGATCCATCATGTAATATTTTGATGTAGGTATTTCTTTGCAGAGGTCTTCGATTTTTTCAGAAATTTCTTCCTCATCGTTTTCCATATGAATATTCTCTTTATGATATTTCCATTGGCTATACGGCTGAAGCATCGTCCGTGCTTTCTTGCTTTTGTCTACATCACCATCTCCTCAATGCTTAAATCTTATCCTTCTGTAAGTTCCCCGTGTGCTTTAGAAGTCTCCTACTTTACACTGGTACTGAAGCTAAAGTGTCGATGCCTGTGCTTCTTATTGTGTGATGGGGGACCTGATATTTTATTCTTGAAATTTTGCTTAGGTTGGGGATTCAGCTCTGTACATTGGTTTGTTGGGCTGGTTTGTTAATGAACTGTCAGGCAAGTCAGTAGGTTCACTTTTTGTTCCCTTTATGCATGTGACATGGCTTGAGATAATAAACCTTATATTTTATGATATGCAGAAATGCGATTCTCGTTCTGCCTCTTTAGCGTTTATGTTGGCGTTTCCCTCCTTAGCCCTGTTATGCACAACCTATGGATATGGAGGGTATGGCTCTCTCTATAGTTGCACTTGTTCTGAATGTTGGCATAAAATACAAATGTTTCTTATGAATAAGGAATTTTTTTCAAACTTGCAGGGCACTGGCAATGCAAATTTCTACTTCGCTACTGCAATTACTTATGCTTGTTTGCAGGTTTGTAAACTCTCATCAATTATTCTTTGTCCATTAATACTGTAGAGCATCAGATGATTCATATAAGAGTTTCTATGGCAGAAAAAAATGTACCTTCGGTTATTGTATAGATGATTCATAGCTAGATTTCTGTGAAATAAACCATGAGAGGAAGTCATCACTACATACTTCCACACTTGAATGAATAAGTCTTGAAAGCATGATCATTTCGTATCAGCTTGAATACCATGCAAAATGACCACTTTAGTGTTAAGTATTAATACTTCTGTATAAGTAAAATACTTCTGTATAAGTAAAATAAGTCTTGAAAGCATGATCATTTCGTTTCCCAGGTCCTATATCCTACTTAGTTCTAAAACGATTGTTTATTTAGTATGAGTAAAATACTTCTGTATAACAGATCTAAATGATATTAAAAACTTCTGTATATTGCTCCTGTATATATTGAAAGTTGATAATTGTATTTGACACATTAAACAAAATTTTCCTTATTATTTGATTCCAGTTCACGCTTTCAAAATTGTCAATCTAAATGCAGTAACTTAAAATTACTTAATGTTACCGCTTTAGATCAGCTGATTATGGAAAACCTATTAATAGGTGACGCTGTGAAGCTATGTAGGCTGTAAAATACTTGATAAACCCAAAGGCAGATTTGCAATTTTGATTGATCTGTTAATTTTATGGAATATTTTGGCTTATCCCTCTCTACTAATTTGTGCTTTGGACCATGCAGATTGTTTTGGTGATTGAGAGTGTAAGTGCAATGCTCAATCATGACAGGAAGCTAAGAAAGCTATCGAACACAAAGATTCATGTTGACAAATCTTAATCACTTGCTACAAATGAAGTTTGTCTCTGATGGTTCATCTTCTTAGTAAATTCCTTGCAGCAGAAGGGATTTAACAACAGTGGCTCTTCGTTTAACGGATTGCGTGCAACAGTACAAGGCTGTGTTTACAACGGGTTAGAAGGCCATTACTAGTTTTTGAACACGTTTTCATCAGCATCTATGTAGAGTTTCAAAACCTTCTTTCACTTTTAGTTAACCGTGGGGGTTTCAAAACCTACTACGTGATACAATATTTCACACGTTCTTTTCTTTTTCTCTTCTTTTAAGACAACCTTCGGTATTGTCTTCAAATCATTGTTTCATTTGTACAAAATTGGTTATGGTGGTAATCGAGTCATGCCGTCGTTTGTACAACGTGTTCACTTTCTGAACAAGGTTCTTCTATATGTATTCTCACTGCAAAGGCCACACTGTCTCTGCATTGCAGATGGAAGTTGTTGCTAACATTTTTATCACTTGAATTACATTGTAGAATGAATTGTACCGTCGTTCATACATTACGGTCTGTTTTAGTTAACAACGTCGTTTATCTCACTCTGTTCATTCTAGACATCTTATGAAAAAGGTTGCTCGGTTCATTTTCTTGTCCAGGTTCAGATTTCAGTTCTGCTTTTTGTTAAAATGTAGACAGGTTTTGAAAAATGGTGTCTTGATTTCCAACAACTAGGTATTGGATGCTTGTAACGTGTGAATCTCCCCATGTAGATTGTCCAGAGGTCGTATAAGAATGTTGCCCTTATTCTTCTCAAAAACATATATGAATGGTGCCTATGGTACATCACAACTGATTAGGTGCGTCGTTATAATAACCAAGTGATTCTCGCACACATTTTTTCTTGTATGCTCTTTTTTATGTCGGACCCTTGGGTTGACTAATTAAGAGAATCAAGATAGAGATAAACATGGGTGTATGGAAGAAGAAAAGTGGTATTTGGAAATCGTTTTCCTATAAGAAACCATCAGAGAACATGTTTTCTTTAAGGAATTGTTATTGGCACGCAATAATAGTCATCTTACAATTCTCTTATTTATTCATTAGGCAGGAGAGCAGGATGACTATTGCAGAGTGCGTTTTCGTTTGTATATAGATGCGTATTTGTTGTCACCATTTAATATCAATCTAATATTCTCCTAGTTGGGTTAGTATCCCACGTAAACCGACCACATTGCCAACACTTCATAATGCAAGAGTGAGTATTGTGTGTGTTGGTTGCATGCCCTAAAAACAATCAAGGTTAGTGAATTGCTTAATGGAGATTAAGTTCATTGACCGGGATCGCCTCGAGATCTTATGTATGTGTACTAAAAATAATACTCATGTCAATAGGAACCCAATTGTTAGAGTAGTGCAAATTAGTCCTTAGACCTGAAACATCACAATTGTCTTGTAGTTAGGTACTTAATATTAGATTATGTTATTAGCACTCTGGAGTGAAAGGATGATCCACGACGTCTTTGATGTTAAGTTACCTAATCACAACACACGCCGGGATTGAAATCAAATGAACAATTCAAGGGTTCCCTCACCCGTACGTAAGCAAGCTCCTACAAGGCATAAGCTGCGGATTTATTCACTGTCAGAATAGCCGGTATGCGGAAAGTAGGCATCTTTTGACTCGAACTCTCCTCCACAACTTCCGCGACAATCGCCACCTCTCCGCCACTCTGCAAATCCGTACAGAAATCCCCCATTACCACAATATCTAAATTTCAAAAATTGAAAATCCGAAAAGAAAAGAGAAAGTGAAATTTGGGACATAAGAGTTTTCTGTTTACAGCGCCGCCGGGAACGGCCATGTTGAGGACGATCTTTTTAGTGCAGTTCAAGTTTCCGGAATCGGAGTTCTTCGGGTTTCGTGCCCTAATTTCAGCGTTTGGATTCGCATTGTTTCTGTTATTTGGGGAAGTGTGAGAGGGAGAGACGGAGGAGAAGGGCGGTTGTTTTGGGTGGGGGATGAGAGAGCGCGCGCTAGAGTTTTCTGTTTGCAAACGACCGTTGCAAAAACCTGTAGTAGCCGTTAAAAGTAAACGAGTAATATGACTCGGGTTGAAATCAATCCGTTAATATTATCAGGTAATATGATTTGATCCGTTAGCTGTTAAGAAAAATATATTTTAAATCAATAAAATTTAGTATATACATACTAAATTTCGGAGTTACTCCTTCATAAAAGTTGTAAAGCTTTTTATTACGAGTGATTACATTTTTCACACTTCTACAATAATTATTATTAATTTTGCACTCAAATAAAAAACACTGTTCATGAGATTTGGAGGGTTTTAAAAATCTAAACGACCATGTAACCATCGTCTAAGTATTGAGGATGCAATTATAAACGTTTGTTATGTTTTCATATCTTTTAGACTTATACACTAATGATTATAAATTTTGTTTATTTTGAACTCCTTTAAAAATACTATTCATGGGAGTTTGTATGGTTTTAAAAATTCAAACGATCATATACCCATCCTCAAAGCATAGAGGATGCGACTACGAGCGTTTGCATATTTTTTTCATATTTTTTGCACATGTAAATTAATTATTATAATTTTTTTTAATGTGTTTGGTATTTTTAAATTACTTGATATTTTTATTTTTAATGTGCTTTATAATTTTTAATCTCAATCTTTGCCTATAATAAAAATCGAAAACTGTAAATTTTATTTTTGAAAACTTAAAAAAACAACTTTTTTTTTTTTGGAACTTGTGATTGACACTTCATGTGATAGCTCGTCCCTAAAAAATATGATTTTTATAATTTTATTATGTGAAATTACAGGAATATTCTAGGGGCAAAGCGTGATTTTTTCGAGGACGCATGTGATTCTCATATATTTTGTTATGTTTCTCGACATATTTGGATAGATCTTGAAACCACGAACGCACAAGCGAAAACCGTTTGCAAGTCCGGATTATAACGGTATAGTTACGGACATCTGAAATTGTGTCTCTAAACTATAGATTTTAATTTTCTTTAAAACTCCCCGTGGAAATGGTGACCAACGAAAGGTGAGGACCATCCCAATTTCGTGGAAGTTAAGAGGACCAATCAGAAACAAGAAAAGGGAGGGCAACTAATCGGAAAAGGGGAGAGAAATAACCTTTTCTTCCCATCTACCCATTCCCGTGCAGCAAACCGGTTTTGACCCAGTTCTAATTCCAGCCAAGTTTTGCAATTTTTCAGGCGCAATTCACCCATCCAACACCTGCAAACTACTCCATAACCTTCCATCTATCATTTTCACCTAAAGTAAAAGGAAATTTGGGTGTAGTTTGGTGAAATGCCCACCATGGGTGCCGCGGGAAACCTTGCGGAGCTTCACCATTTGTGAAATGATTTCATTCAATTACCACCACCATTAGACCCTCCTTGAACCTAGGAACAAATCCCAAATAACCTTGGAGACGTCGGAACAAGTATGGAGTTCGAATCGAAGCACACCTAATTCTAGGGTTTCCGGGGGTTCGTGGCCAGTTTGAGGTGTTTTCCGGCCAAATTGGCCTTGGTCACAGGTATAAAGTTTGCTTTACTCTTTGAGATCTTCATTCCTGTAAATTTTGGTAATTTTTAAAAATAGTTGAGTTTTCCGGCAAACCTGGGCGGCCGACCGCCACCTGCGACGGATGGTACGGCGACGCACAGCCAGGGAGCCGACATCGTGTTTTTATGTGAATGTTGTTATTCTAATTATGCCTTTGAGACCTAATTGTTGTGGTTTGCATATTAGTGTGATTGTAGTATATGTTGGATTAAATGAATATATTCGGATTTGGTTTGAATTCTGGATAGATGAACTACAAATGGCTTTATCCCTGTTTAGGGTACGTAGGCAGTCTAACGAGATGTTAGATGCAGCCATACAATATTTGAGACAAAAGCCTTGTTTGGGAAATTAAGCAATGCGAAGGAATTGGTGAAAATGTGAGTTTACACTTTATGATTTGTTGGTTAAATGTGGTCATAAAACAGTGTGTGAGGAATAGAGAAATTGAAGTAAGGAATCGTAAGTATTGATAGTTAGTTAAGCTAGTGTTTAGTTGGGCTTGTTAGTTAAGCTAGTGTTTAGTTGGGCTTGTCACCGATAATTATTCCCGAAAATAAATAGTTGGGAAGTAGGGCGTTATAGATTGTGCATTTTACGCCACATTATATGTACATATTTATATATTTGAAAATACGATGTCATGGTTGAGTATTAGATTGCATCATGGTATATCCATATGTATATTACTTGCACATAATTATTGTGAACGCTTTGAAGTGCAAAGATGAATGCAGGACACCTAGGTAAGTTTATGTGAGTTTTTGGTATTAGTTGAAATGATGGAGTTATGGCATGACTACATGTATGTTTTAAGCACCTTCGAGTGTCACATCCCAGCCCAGGCCCGCACCGCATCCCGGGCTCAACTGCACCGTAGCACGATATTGTCCACTTTAGGCCTCGACCACGCCCTCACGGTTGTGTTTTTGGGAACTCACACGAGAACTTCCCAGTAGGTCACCCATCATGGGATTGGTCTCGCGCGCTACTCGCTTAACTTCAGAGTTCCTACCGAACCTGAAGCCAGTAAGCTCCCAAAAGGCCTCGTGCTAGGTAGGGATGGGAATATACGTATAAGGATCACCCCCTGGATGATGTGGGATCTTACAATCCACCCCCTTTAGAGGTCTGATGTCCTCGTCGGCACACCATGGCCGGGGTTAGACTCTGATACCAAATTGTCACATCCCAGCTCAGGCCTCTACCACATCCCGGGCTCGACTCCATCGTAACACGATATTTTCCGCTTTGGGCCCCGACCATGCCCTCACAGTTTTGTTTCTAGGAACTCACACAAGAACTTCCCAGTGGGTCACCCATCATGGGATTGCTTTCGCGCTCTACTCGTTTAACTTCGAAGTTCCTACGGAACCCGAAGCCAGTGAGCCCCCAAAAGGCCTCATGCTAGGTAGGGATGGGAATATACATATAAGGATCACTCTCCTGAGCGATGTTGGATCTTACACCGACCTTGTCATACAAGTTGCAATGATAGGCAACTCCGACATTGTCGTACAGGTTGCTTGTGAGTCGTACATGCCATATTAGATGTATTTAGAGGTCATAAACTTGCATCGCAGTGTTAGTGCTCCCGCCCTTGGCCAGGGCACAATCCTTCACGTGATGTTTACCTCCCACACCTTACGCTCACCTTAAATCCAAGGTAGGTGCACAGGCCTGTCGTACAGACCACATTAGGTGGTTTCGACTCGTAGGTGACCCGCGATTATTCGCGCAGTCTTCATGTGATCGTACCACTTGAGCGTACTTATTTACACTCAGTTCTGTCATACAGAACACTAGAGATGGTTCCGATCGTGTGCAGGGATATGTGATGAGCTATGGGTTCAGTCATATAAGTCACAAGAGGTGGATTCGGCTGACATATTACTTTTCATGGATAAGTCGTACAGGTCATTATAAGTGACTCCGACTTATGTGCTAGCATTGATTGATGAGATATGGATAAGTCGTACAAGTCACTATAGATAACTCCGACTTATGTGCTAGCATTGGTTGATGAGATATGAGTGCAATCGTACAGGTCATTATAGGTGACTTCGAATTACGTGCTAGCATGAATTATTAAGCACCTGATTATTTATATTGCTAATGAGATGTTGTATCGTGGTATACTTCTGGATTTACCGATTGTATACAATTGATTTCATCCTTATACGTAGTATGATTTTCTGGGAAATTATACAGGTGTTACAGCGAGGGGTTATTACTTTTGATAAGTGAATGATTTTTGAAAAGCTTTGTTTTCGCCTACTCACATTTTCTATTTTTGCACCCCTCCAGGTTCTAGTAGTAAAGTTTCCATCTCGACGAGGATTCGTGGCACTTTCCAATACAGGTGGCTTCTTATGTTGGTATAATCATTATCTTACCTTACTGTACTCTACTTATGCTCTCTATCACGTGTGTATGGGTACATACCCACTCACCGCGAACTCCTGTATTTAGGCACTTCTAGATTTAAATGTATTCATAGTTTATACATTATCACATTTTATGGCTTCGTCACCTTCCAGGTGTCGGCCAGCATAGCTTGATTCAGAGTCCTAGTGGACATTCCGGGTTGGGGTGTGTCACTTCAAGGAGTGTTATTGACATTCCAAAAAACTCATTTTGCATTCTAAATTTTCTATACATAGAAAGAAAAATAAACTTTGTGAGGAATGTATAATGAAATTTTTAGAGTGCTAATAATAGCTCTCTTATTTTTTTAATTTTTATTGTCAGTTATCAAATGAATTTTTAGTATCTAAAAATAAAAATTAAAACCAAATAGTTATTGAATGATACATCTGCGATTTTGAAAGTGTGAATATGCATAGTGAACGTTGAGATTCTTTGCAGATAATATTAGACTTGTTTGGATGTGCTATTAAAATGATTAGTCCTTCCTTCATGAAACACTTAGTGTTTTTTTTCAAAATTTACTTACATTTTTACCAATGATTGATTCTAAAAATATTTTCACCAAAAACGTTTTCAGTCATTTTAAAAGCAAATCCAAACGAAGTGAATCTTGCATGGTAGTTTTATGGTTACGTTTGAACTCATATGCAACGAGACTTTGAATCCAAAAAATGGGGATTCAACTAAAGTCACCCACTAACTGACACGCCCCGATCCCGATATTCCCCGAATACCCGGATAGGCATGTGCTGGTCGACACCCGAGGGTGACGAAAGCCATTAATTGATACAAAAGCTAAAGATGACAAATAAATAAAGGTTATGAATTGAAATACAATGAATTAATAATTTAGGAACATGTTCAGAGCATACAGCTAATTAGAACACTAAAAGAAATAATATAAAATTGAATGAATAAAGAAGTGATTCCTACACAGAAAGGGCTTGAAAATGCCGATGCTGAAGTGCCTTGACGCTGGGATTGTATGCCTCGATTCTAAGACTTGAATGGGGGCACAAAACAAAGGTGAGTGGACCAAGTTCATATATACAATAATAATAAAACAGTTAACAAGATACTAACCCCCACAGTTTATATAAAGAAAACAACTAGCATAATAAGTGATAGGTTTACTGAAAACCCTAGCATGCCAAAAACATCTCGAAAGACATATCGCGAAAAAACATCGCGGAAATCAAAATATCAATTGTCTCACAGATCATCTCGTAAGCGCGATGTGCTGCTAGTAAGATCACTGAATAAATATAACTCCCGGCCTTATACCAGCACTATCGTCTCTGCGCCCGTAGCCAGAGATTACTAACTCCCGGCCAAATGCCTGCTCCGTGTCCCTCAGCCCGTAGCTAGAGATTATTTCTCCCAGCCTAACTGCCAACACCAGATCTTCGCCCCAGGCAGCATAGTGTCCACTAGGTACACACAAATAGTTACACCTTTCATAAATAACCACTTCATAGTATAAAGTCATCCATCATCTATACTATAAAGAGGGGTTTCTAAAACATGTTCTAGCATCCTATCGTCATCCATCAGATAGTCTACGAGGTCATGGTTTTTATAGAAAATACGATATATCAAACTATAGCTCAATGTAGGCTAACAATTAATGCCTTACAAAATAACAAGACAATAATCAACATTTCCATAAACATGCTTAACATAAAATCAATCCATAAACTCATAAGACATGCTTTTCATTTATGCAATTAAACTATGAAATCATGTAATTTTAGAAGGGGTTCACTCATAGATACTCTGTAGCAGCAAAGTTATGAGAAAAAGGATTAAGGAAATCCCCACTAGCAAGTTCACCTAAGCACAAAAATGTACAATTTATCAAACTATGCCCAAACGATAGAATTCTGGGAAATGGACGCCAAAAACGGATTCGGAACATCGAAATTAGCCTAGGAAAGATTTTGGGTTTTGGGTCCTAAGGTTTTTGGTTAAAGAGGGTTAGGGTGAAAAGGGGTGGTTTGGGCTTAAACCCAAACCCACACAAACATACACACACACACACACACATGGCACAACACACACACACACACATACACACACACACACACACACACACACACACACACGTGCACCATACACACTCACACATGTTTACACACACGCACGTACACACACTCACACGGACACATACACGTACACACTTCACAAACACACACGCACATGGACAACATGCATATGCATGCACGGCATGCACGCACACACACAGACACTCGGCTCGCAGGCCTAACTAAAAATAAAAGGGATCGGGCCCAAGTTTAATAGGACCCAAAGTATGGGTTAGGTCTCCAAAAGGTTATTGGGCTTAACTTAAATAAATAGGTTATAAAAATTTGAATAGGGTTATGGGACTTGGACTAGAAAGGCCCAAAGGCCTTGGGTTTTGTGGGTCGCTGGATTCCAAGGAAGGAGAAGGACGAATTTCGGCTGGAGAATTCCCAAGCTTCGATGGAGCTCAAAACTCAACCAAAACATGTCATTCAATATACCAAATTGAAGCCCGGAAGGTAAGGAATCGAAATATACCCTTAGTTCCCGTCATCGTGGCCGGAGTTGGCCAGAAAATGGCCTGGAAGCCACGGGTACCCGCCGGAATCTTGGTTTAACACACTCGAACTGATTTCAAGATCAACCTTCACCAAAACAGTTATACATACTCAGAAATTCGTACCAACATCCAAAGTAAGATAAGGTAAAACGATTCTGAGCCTCACCTACTCGCAAATGGTGGAGTTTGACAAAGTTCGCCATTGCACCGTCTTGGTGCTTGCCGTAGGGGAAGGAAGAGAGAAAAAGATATAGAGTGAGGGAGGGGAGATCCTCGTGGGTCATGGTGGTGCAGCGTCAACAGCAGGGTGGTTTGGGTGTGCGTGGGTCAACGGGAAGATGAGAGTCCGAGGGAGAGAGTTAAGGGAGGGTGAGACAGAGAGTGATATAGAGACGACGAGAGTGAGAGACATGGAGATCGGGAAAAGAGAAAGAGAATGGGAGTTTGGTGTTTGCCACGTGGCAGCGTGGGGGAGAAGAGAAATCGAGATAAAGGGTCCGGATTAGATTAGGATAAGGGACCAAGAAGTAACTTCCAAAAACCTTTTGGGTAAAATATGAAATTTGCAAAATAATTGGGGGTGGGGTGTAACAATCTACCCCCCTTATAAAAATTTTGTCCCCAAAATTTAAAATCACTTCTTAAACTGAAATACTCTAAAATAGGAAGAAGAATATATGTATAAAGAGAAAACAAGTCAGAGTGGGTGCATCAAAGAGAATACGCCACACCGTCGCGAACGATTTGCCAAATCCTCTATCATGTTAAGGACCACTCCGTAAAATTCTTTCATATACAAACTTTAGTTCCCAACGTCATTGAAAGGGTGATTGATTTGGAAAGCGATTATAATTATATCAACTCAATCAAGTCATCCTGAAACTGAGGAATGATTATCCCAGAAATTGGGGCAAAATCTTCTCATAGTAATTCAAATAATAGCTGAAGCGGCAAGATTTCGATATGGGGAGCAAAAAATTTGGCAGTACGTGTATATCATCGATCAATTGTTTATTAGTTTGCAAAAGAATTGGGGTAAACTGTCCACCCAAATGCAAGGCGTTGTTGATCAAATATTCAGAAACCCGGTATACTCATTGCAAAAGAATTGGGTGAATAGAACCCCAATCTTTTTGCAAACTAATTAACAATGGATCGATGGTGTACTCATTGTAATCCATAGATTGCCAAATTTTTTGCTCCCCCAGATGGAAATCTTGCCGCTTCAGCTATAATTTGAGTTACTATGAGAACATTCTGCCTAAACTACTAGAATAATCATTGCTCAGTTCCTGGATTGATTGGTTGAGTTTAAACATTCCCAAACCAGTATCAAAATGGTCTGGAAGGTTATTATAATTGTTTTCCGGAGTGATGTTCTGATATTGTAGACTAGATAACTTTACTACAATATATGGTTCTAGTGTCTAACCTTCTTCATAAAGGACAAGTATTTTTTTCTATTAGGCGGGATGTGCGGGAAGCAATTCACCGCGTAAAGAAACCGAAAAATCAACATATGGCTTATGACAATTATATTGCAATTGGAATTCTATTTCTGAATTAATTTGAACATAAATTAGACACAAAAATATAAAGCAGAATATATATTTCATGTTTGGGAGTGAGAGAGTTGGAAAATATGATGAAATTGTGTTTAGATGCAGTTAATAAAGAATATTGTCTTTGATGACTTATATTTTGCTTACCAATGCTGCAATGGCAGCATGGTTTATATACAGTTTGTATATACACGCATGCAATAAACAACAATAAAGGTGGCAGAAACTAAACAACAATAAAGGCGTCAGAAGCCATGTGATTGTCTGGCTGGGAGTATTCCTTCTGTTGTCCAGGTTGTACAGCAGCTAGTGGGATTATTAGTGGACAGCATGGGATTATTAGTGGACAGCATTAGCTTCATCATCCCCCCGCAAGCTCATGAGCGGACGACGAACGAGCTTGGACTTTAAGAAATGAAAACGATCAGCAGATAAGCCCTTGGTGAATATGTCTGCAATCTGAAAAGTAGTAGACACATGATAGACATTTAATGACTTTGCCACTACAAGCTCACGCACAAAATGATAATCCACAACAACATGTTTTGTTCGAGCATGGAACACGGGATTAGATGCCAATGCAATGGAGCTTGTGTTATCACACCAAATTAAAGGAGTCGAAATACGGATGCAAAGCTCCTGCAGCAGTTGTTGGATCCAAACAAGTTCAGTTGCCGTGATGGCCAACTGCCGATATTCAGATTCGGTACTTGAACGAGCAACTGTGCGTTGCTTTTTGGAGCTCCAAGATATTAAATTTGGACCAAAATATATGCAAAAACCACCAGTGGAGCGTCTAGTGTCTGGATCCCCGGCATAGTCCGAGTCTGAAAATCCGACCAAATCAGTACCACCGCGACTAAACTGAAGCCCGTCCTCAGGTGTGCCTTTTAAGTAACGAAGGATGCGTTTTACTGCAATCCAATGAACTGAGGTGGGCTGGTGCATATGCTGACATACCTGATTTACTGCATACGTGATGTCAGGTCTGGTGATGGTTAAGTATTGCAGAGCGCCGACCACACTGCGGTAGCTGGTAGGATTAGGCAAGGGAACACCATCAAGAGAATGAAGTGGGGAGCTAGATTGAGCTGGAGTAGCACAAGGCTTGGCGTCCAACATATCTACACGCTGCAACAAATCGAGAACATATTTTGTCTGCTTTAGATGTAACCCATCAGCTCCACGAGTTGCTTCAAGACCCAAGAAAAAATGGAGGGGTCCCAAATCTTTCATAGAAAAACTCTGACCAAGTGCATGGATAAGGGAGTCAACATGAGAGCATTGATTGCCTGTGTTAAGGATGTCGTCAACATAGATTAGAAGAATCAAATATACTCCATGATTATTAAAAATGAAGAGAGAATGATCTGCTTGTGATGCCACAAAACCCAAATCAAGAAGATATTCAGAAAAGCGATGAAACCATGCCCTTGGGGCTTGTTTCAAGCCATATAAGGACTTGCGTAAACGACAAACATGATGAGGATACTCGGGGTCTTCAAAACCACGTGGTTGTTTCATGAAAACTTCTTCAGAGAGATTCCCGTGCAAAAACGCATTTTGGACATCAAGTTGGCGTATAGGCCAATTATAAGAAACTGCAAGGGCAAGAACCAGACGAATGGTGACATGCTTAACCACCGGACTAAACGTCTCCGTGTAATCAACACCCATCGTTTGATGAAATCCATTGGCAACAAGACGAGCTTTATATCGCTCCACTGTACCGTCAGATTTCCGCTTTGTGCGATAGACCCACTTGCAAGGAAGAACATGAGTAGCAGTTGAAGAAGGTACCAACTCCCATGTACCAGCAGCTTTCAAGGCCTTAAACTCCAATGTCATTGCATCACGCCAATGAGATAATTGATTTGCCTCGCGAAACGAGGTTGGTTCAGAATCAGGAGCTTGTAATGATGTCAATAAAGCATATTTGGGGTTTGGTTTTCGAATGCCAGATTTAGACCGAGTGAGCATGGGATGGGGAGCAGAAGCGGAGGAAGGTGGAGGAGCCTCATTAATGGAAATCAAACTGTCAGAGCTATCAGGAGCAGGTTGAGAATGAGGTGGCGAGGAAAGTGAAGGTGTAGACAATGGTGAACTTGAGGAAGGTTGCAAGGGGAAGAGAGGTGCTGCACTAGAAGAGGATGTTAGAGTATGAGGAATAGAAATATGAGATGATGAAGGTACCTGAGGGAGAGGTGGTAAGGGAGAAGGAGTGATAACCACGGGAGAGTAAGCTTCTGACGGCAAGACTGAGGAGAATTGTGTAGGGTTGTCGAATGGAAAAGTTTCCTCATCAAAAACCACATGACGTGACAAATAAACTCGTCCATTTGACATATCATAACAGCGATAGCCCTGATGATGAAGTGAGTAACCAATGAAAACACATTTTTTTGAACGAAATTCCAATTTATTTTTATTATAAGGGCGTAAATAGGGAAAGCAAGCACAACCGAAAACACGAAGACATAAATAAGAGGGCTTGCGACTATACAATTTTTCATAAGGCGAAATATAATTCAATTGGCGTGCTGGAAGACGGTTAATTAAATAAACTGAGGTGTTGAAAGCATCCACCCAAAAAAAGAAGGCATTTTAGCAGTGGCAAGTAAAGTAAGACCCATGTCAACAATATGGCGTTGTTTCTGTTCATCAGCACCATTTTGTTCAGGAGTATGAGGGCATGTTAACCGATGCTCAATACCATTATTAATTAAAAATTGTTGAAATTCCTTACTCATAAATTCACCCCCGCCATCAGTTTGGAAAGATTTTATCTTATAAACAGTATGGATAGATAGAAGATTTTCAACAAGCAATTTAAATTTTTGAAAATAAGAAAAAGCTTCATGTTTAAATCTCATAGGAAATATCCAAGTATAACGAGAGTAATCATCAAGAAATATTATAAAATACTTGGAACCCTTAACAAAGACAATTGGTGAAGTCCAAACATCACAATGAATCAATTGAAGAGGACAAACTGAAACTGATGGAGACAAAGAAAATGGTAATTTAGTGCTTTTGCCCAATGGGCAAGTAGGGCAAAAACTAGGGAATTTAGAATCCTTAATAGGAATAGAGGACATAATGTTTTTTAAAATTGCAGGAGATGGATGACTGAAACGCTGATGCCACATAAATGAAGAGGTTCGTTGTCCAAATAATGCCACGTTCTTGAAAGGAAACTTCGACAAACCCACACGAAACGGATACAATCCATTCTCACTCTTACCGTGGAAAAGCGTCTTCCCCATGGATAGATCCTGCACAAAGAAATCAGTAGGAGTGAAAATGAAGTAGCAATGATTATCACAACAAAAGCGATGAACGCTCAGTAGATTAGCAGAAGCAGAAGGACAATGCAACACAGCATTTAAAGGAAATTGAGACACGAAACCGGAACCAATATGCTTTATAGACAAACCTGCACCATTACCAACCGCGACTTGGTCTTGGCCAATATATTCTGTGGAGAGGCTCAAATTAGCTAAATCATTGGTGATGTGTGACGATGCGCCACTGTCGGTATACCATGTAGGGGACCGTGCATTAACCACAGGAGATGCAGCCATCATAGCATGAGATTGTGGATAGCGGCCTTCGGAAAAAGGAGACTTGAAACAATTTGCGGTAGAATGACGATGATCACCACAATAGTTACAAATATTAGAGGAAGAGGGAGCATCCGCAACATGGTTGGGAAAATAGGAAGAGCGACGAAGACCAGCATTTGGTGTAGGAAGAAGTCCTCGATTCTGAAACGAGCCACGACCGGATCCACCATGAAACAAACCACTGTTTGAACCATCACGACGGCCAACAAAAGGATTACCAGCACCGCGACCTTGAAAAAAGCCACGACCTTGAAAACCACCACGACAGAATGAGGATGTACGACCATTTCCTCGGTGAAGTGTGGTTCCACGACCAGGATTGGGAGTGGAGCCAGAAGGGGCAAAGAGAGCTGTAGTGGTGTGATCAGGACTGAAAGTAGGGCTATAGTCGTCCATACGGCTTTCAACGCTCAAGAGCAAAGTAACCATATCGTCAAGACTCATAGGATTTTCTCTTGCTTGAACCGAAGTAACTATACTTTCGAAAGCAGGACCAACACCATTCAAAATCAGCTCCATAAGATCATCGTCATCAACAGGTTTTCCCGCAAGAGCCAATTGATCAGCAAGGTTAGTTAATTTATCAACATAGTCTGTGATGGACATGTTACCTCTTTTAGTGGACTGCATCTGGTGCTTAAGTTGAAGAACACGGGTGCGAGATTGAGAAGCAAAACGTGTTTTCAGAGTATCCCAAGCAGCTCGGGATGTGTCACAGGTTGCGACGATGGAAAGCACATTGGGTGTCAAAGTTGAGTTAATCCAACTCAACAATTGTTGGTCCTGTCGCTGCCAAGTTACGTACTCGGAATTGAGAGTAGTAGTATTCTCAAGAAACTTGGTTGGACATGTTTTTGTACCATCAACATAGGCAACAAGATCATTACTTTTAAGTAAGGGATTAAACTGGGCAAGCCACAACATGTAATTGGTTCGATCAAGTTTGATGGAAACCAGATAGGAAATATTAGGAAGGGAGCTGGTAAGAAGAGAAGAAGAAGCAGCCATGGAAGCGGAAGAAAATTTGAGAAGAAGAGAAGGCAGAAAAAAAAAAGAAAAAAGAAAAAAAATACAGTCGCAAGCTTGCTGGGTTAGAGGAAGGAGGAAACAGATGCATGAGGTTTTGTCGTTAGACAAATGGCTCTGGATACCATAAAGAATATTGTCTTTGATGACTTATATTTTGCTTACCAATGCTGCAATGGCAACATGGTTTATATACAGTTTGCATATACACGCATGCAATAAACAACAATAAAGGTGGCAGAAACTAAACAACAATAAAGGCGTCAGAAGCCATGTGATTGTCTGGCTGGGAATATTCCTTCTGTTGTCCAGGTTGTACAGCAGCTAGTGGAATTATTAGTGGACAGCATGGGATTATTAGTGGACAGCATTAGCTTCATCAGTTAAGATGTCACGAGTACCAAAAAAAAAAAATCTAAATACAAAATAGACTTTGAGATAGAGAAGCTTTAAGTTAAGCAGATAATGCCTAATAAAAACTCATGAAAATCAAGTAAGGTATCAAACTCGCTTGAGGTTTCTGTGTGGTTTTTCTCTGGAATGTTCCCTTGAAAGTTTTAAGTGTGGGATCTTTGTAAGGAGTCAAAACAAGTAATAGAAGAGATAATGGGAGACAGGAGAACTCAAACAATTAACAAAACAAGTTTAGTGTGGGATCTTTGGAGTCAACTAAGTAAACAGAAGGGAAGATGGGATATGGGAGAACTCAAATACGTAATAGAAGGGCGAAATTGAATATAAGGAGTTTGTTTACTCATAGTGCAGGATGTTTGAAGATAATTGGCATACTGGTGTTCAACGACACTATTTCTACTTAGTTAGGAACTTGGAAGATAGAGTTTAATGATTCAAACTAATTGATGCGTTGGTATCTACTTAGGAGGCTGAAATATAAAGTTTAATGTTGTAAGCTAATTGGTGTGCCGGTGTTCAACGGTACTGTACCTACTTGTTCAACACACAATCGCCCCTATAGATTTTTGTTCACATCCCAAGTTCAAATAAAAGGAAATAGAACACTTCTAAGTAAATAGAACACATCTAAGGAAATAGAATATATTCGTTCTAGATCTGTGGTCCTCAAGACTTTTGGTTAATCATTTTTCTCAATCTCAGAGTCCTATTTTCAGTCTAGTTCCAAAATTATAGCTGCTTCTCTTGAATGACCGGTTCTGCCGGGGGCAGAAAAAAGACTTGCCACGAGTGTTCTTCTTATAGGAGCTTCCACCAGCCTCTTCAACTGTGTCGCACAGGCCATTCTCAGATTCCTTGACCCTAAGCAAAGTCTCATAGAACTCCTGGTAAGTAGCTAGTGCAGTGAGTGGTGATGTCAGGGATCGGTGCTGCTTGCATGTCACCTTCTTGAACTGCAGTAGCTGTTGTGCTAGGATAGCACCAAACCACGCGGAACCAAATCAAGCTAACCCACAGAAATTTATCAAATGAAATGCAAGAACAAAATATAAAAGACACAGAGATTTTAACGAGGTTCCTTCACAGTCAGTGTAACTGGAGTACGTCCTCGGAGCAGTAGGAGCTCACCCAAAAATCCACTATCAACCAAATGGGAGTTTACAAAGTGTTGGCAATCTCACAACCCAAAAGCCCAATACACCCAATAGCTCTCACACATACGAAGAACAAATGGAGAAGAAGAAACACATATCAAAATCCTTCTCTCCCAAGAGCTACACAACGTAGCACCAACATCTTTGATTGACTAATTACTAAAAAAGGAGGGGAAGAGCTTCAAAATGGGAGAACCGAATGCTCTCCCCTTGGATGCTTCTTTATGCTTTCTGCCCACTGCTCTCTTACTCTCTGCCAAAGTACATGGAGTGCCAAGTTTCAAAGAGAAGCCGAAAGCACCACCTATAGCCAAACAAAGGAACAAACATTCAACAAACAACATGATGATTCCTCATCATGATGTTCCTTTATCATTTTCTTATTTCTTGCTTTCGGCTGCTTTAACAAAAGCAGCAGTTGCTGCCAATTAAAACAATAGGAAAACCATCCCGTGGCTTTCACATGGACCAAATAAACAAAACAACTTAACTAGCAATTGGGTCAATAAGTGGACCACCACAATTTGGCCACCAATCCAACAATCTCCACCTTGGCCAAATTCCGAAAGCGTCATGATGGGCCAAACCACAAAATCCAACAATCTCCACTTTGGCCAAGTTCCGAAAGACGCCATGATAAGCAAAACTGCTTCAAAACTCCTACTGCTCAATGCATTCTTTATATAGGCAAAATGTGAGCCAAGTTCAAGCAATGAATAAACTTGGCTACACCAACAACCTTAGTCAACATATCAGCGGGGTTGTCTTTAGTTGGAATCTTTTGGAGAATGATCTCCCCTTCACCAACTACTTCACGAACAAAGTGATAACGCACATCTATGTGCTTGGTCCTTGCATGATGAACCTGATACTTAGCCAAATAAATGGCACTCTGACTATCACAATGCACCTCCACCTGCTTCTGATCAACCCCCAAATCTCTAATCAGTCCATGTATCCAAATGGCCTCCTTTATAGCTTCAGCAACTGCCATATATTCAGCCTCTGTAGTAGACAAGGCAACAGACGACTGCAAAATGGACCTCCAACAAACTGGCCCTTTAGCCATAGTAAACACATAGCCTGTAGTAGACTTCCTTCCATCCAGATCACCTGCATAATCTGAATCAACATAACCAACAGCAAAATGACTAATACCAGAGTCATCCCTCTCAAAGCATAAACCAACATCTTGAGTACCATGGAGATACCTCAATATCCACTTAGCTGCTTGCCAGTGCTCTTTACCAGGATTATGCATATATCGACTCACCATGCCAACTGCATGAGCAATATCTGGTCTAGAGCATACCATTGCATACATCAAACTACCAACCAAATTTGCATATGGTATATTTTTCATTTGCAGCTTCTCCTTATCAGCTTTAGGACATTGTAGAGAACTCAATTTAAAATGAGGAGCCAAAGGGGTACTAACCGGTTTAGTTGAATCATGAACTCCAAACTTCCGAATCAACTTCTCAAGGTATTGTCTTTGATTCAAACAAACCAGACCCTTCTCTCTGTCTCTAGTGATCTCCATGCCAAGGATCTTCTTTGCTTCACCAAGATCCTTCATCTCGAACTCATTCTTCATTTGATTCTTCAATTTATCAATCTCTTCGACATTATTTGAGGCAATCAACATATCATCAACATATATCAACAAATAAATGAAAGACCCATCTTGCAACTTCTTGAAGTACACACAATGATCATATTGACTTCTAGAATAATTTTGGCCTCTCATAAATTTATCAAACCTCAAATACCATTGTCTTGGAGATTGCTTCAAGCCATAAAGTGATTTCTTCAACTTGCAAAACAAATTCTCTTTCCCTTTCACTTTATACCCATCCAGTTGACAAATATAGATCTCTTCATTCAAATCACCATGTAGGAAAGCCGTCTTCACATCGAGTTGCACAAGCTCAAAATCATATTGTGCAACAAGAGCTAACATAATGCGAATTGAGGAGTGCTTCACAACTGGAGAAAAAATTTCATTGTAGTCAATGCCTTCCTTTTGTGCATACCCTTTAGCAACTAATCTTGCTTTGAATCTTACATTGCTTTTCTCATCAGCATTTTCTTTCTTGGCATACACCCATTTACAACCAATAGCTTTCTTACCCTTAGGCAATTTAGCTAACTCCCAAGTCTTGTTTTTCAAGAGAGAATTCATCTCATCACCCATGGCATTGCACCACTTCTCCTTTTCCTCACTCTCAATGGCTTCCTCAAAATTGGATGGAATCTCATTAGTGATAATAGGAAGAGCAAAAGCAACATAGTCACTATACCGAGCTGGCTTGGTAATTTGTCTTTTTCCTCTGTTCTTGGCAATAGACTCTTGAGGTGAAACTTGCTCTTCAACTTGAATAGAATCTTCAAGTTCAACTTCTTCAACATCCTCATGGTCTCCCACTTCTTCACTTGTAGTGGTTTCGACATCAGCGGAAATAGGATTTGAAGTACTAGAGGCAACTTTCTCAAGCTCTACCTGTTGGACATCTTTCACATTCTTTTCAGAGTCTCTGAACATATTTTCTTCATCAAATGTCACATCTCTGCTGATTACAAGTTTCTTCATCTCCGGGCACCATAACTTGTAACCTTTGACACCATTACTAAAACCAAGAAAGATAGCCATTTTGGCTCTAGGATCAATTTTATTTTCAGTTACATGAAAATAAGCAGGTGAACCAAAAATACGAATATAATCATAATCATTAGAAGGTTTTCCAGTCCATACCTCCATTGGCGTCTTACCCTGAACAGCAGCTGAGGGTAATCGGTTGATGATGTGACATGCATAAGTAACTGCCTCTGCCCAAAACGACTTGCTCAAACCCGACTGAGACAACATGCATCTAACCTTCTCAAGCAAGGTTCGATTCAATCTTTCTGCAACTCCATTTTGTTGTGGAGTTCCCCGGACACTAAAATGTCTCACAATCCCTTCCTCTTTGCAAACTTTAAAGAAAGGGTCGGATGTGTATTCACCACCATTATCCGATCTCAAAATCTTAATCTTTCTCCCAGTCTGGTTCTCAACCATTTTCTTCCAACCCAAGAAAATGCTCAACACCTCACTCTTGTGCTTCATAGTGTAGACCCAAGACCTTCTTGAATAATCATCAACAAAGGTCACGAACCAATGTCTACCACTCAAAGAGGGAGTCTTTGTAGGACCCCAAACATCTGAATTCACATAATCAAGAATGCCCTTCGTTTGATGTACAACAGTACCAAACTTCACTCTAGTTTGCTTCCCCAAGACACAATGCTCACAGAAATCAAGCTTACAAGTCGTGGCACCTTTTAGAAGACCTTGTTTCACAAGCCCTTGTAGAGCTTTCTCACCGGCATGGCCTAATCTCATATGCCACAATCTAGTAGTATCAGAATCAGATGTGCCCATATTTTTTGAGACTACAGATGCTTCACCTGTCACAGTGCTTCCTTGCAATAAATACAAATGGCCACATCGAGGAGCTTTCATCACAACAAGTGCACCATAAGTCACCTTCAATGTCTACCCATCTGAATGAAACCTGAAGCCATTGGCTTCCAAAGTTCCCAAAGAAATAAGATTTTTCTTCAAATTCGGTACATACCGAACACCTGTTAACTCTTTAACCATGCCATCATGCAACTTCAAACAAACTGTACCAATCCCTTTTGTTGTGCAAGGATTGTCATCTCCCATGAACACAACACCGCCATCAAACTCTTTCAAGCTTGAAAACCAATCCTTGTGAGGAGTCATATGATGAGTACAACCCGTATCCAACACCCACTTAGTAGCACAATC
The DNA here is from genome assembly GCF_041283825.1 of Pyrus communis. Classification (NCBI taxonomy): domain Eukaryota; kingdom Viridiplantae; phylum Streptophyta; class Magnoliopsida; order Rosales; family Rosaceae; genus Pyrus; species Pyrus communis. Next base: position 12,028,955 of record NC_142570.1, on the reverse strand, counting down.
AAATGATGAGGAAGTGGTTAAAGAAAAATCAGGAAAATCTGTTTCAACTTCAGCAACATTAGCTTCAGAACTTTCTTTACCTTTGGTCTTCAATTTAGGACAATCTTTCTTCCAATGGCCCTTATTACGACAAAAAGCACATTCATCCCTTTCCAAAGGTTTTGTACCTTTAGAGTTTCCTCTAGGTCGAGACTGTGATTTTTTCCTACTAGAAGATGATCTTCTCTCCGATGATCTACCTCTAACAAATAAAGCTTCCGAGGTACTATCATGATTTTTATCTCTATGCCTCATTTCATAATTCATCAAGGCATTTGACACATCTTCAAATTTCACAGTTTCTTTACCATGCATAATAGTGGTAACAAAATGCTCATAAGAGTCCGGCAAGGAATTCAACAATATTAAGGCCTTATCTTCATCCTTAATATCCTCATCTAAATTTAACAAGTCGGCAATCAACTTATTAAAAGCATCAAGGTGTCTAATCATTTTTGTACCTTCTTTGTATTGGAAGCGGTAGAGCTTTTTCTTCAAGTGTAGCCGGTTCTCTGCACTCTTCGTCATATACTTGTCTTCCAATTTCTGCCACAACACACTTGCCAATGTCTCCCGCATCACAAAATACTTCTGAGTTTTTGCAAGGCACAACCGAATTGAAGAGCAAGCCCACAAATTTAATTTCTCCCATTCCGGCTTCGACATAGCTTCCGGCTTCTCTCCCAAAGCAGCAAGTAGATCTTGTTGAGCCAACACATCTTTGACCTCACATTGCCACATCCCAAAGTTGTTTGTGCCATCAAACTTTTCAACTTCGAACTTTGCATTTTGCACCGTAGTTCTTGCAAATCCGGAGCTGCTTCCAAAAGGATTCTCATATTGCCCGTCTGACATTTTTGGCAATTAGACAGTACCCAAGAGCAACCAGTGCTCTGATACCAATTGTTGTGCTAGGATAGCACCAAACCACGCGGAACCAAATCAAGCTAACCCACAGAAATTTATCAAATGAAATGCAAGAACAAAATATAAAAGACACAAAGATTTTAACGAGGTTCCTCCACAGTCAGTGTAACTGGAGTACGTCCTCGGAGCAGTAGGAGCTCACCCAAAAATCCACTATCAACCAAATGGGAGTTTACAAAGTGTTGGCAATCTCACAACCCAAAAGCCCAATACACCCAATAGCTCTCACACATACGAAGAACAAATGGAGAAGAAGAAACACATATCAAAATCCTTCTCTCCCAAGAGCTACACAACGTAGCACCAACATCTTTGATTGACTAATTACTAACAAAGGAGGGGAAGAGCTTCAAAATGGGAGAACCGAATGCTCTCCCCTTGGATGCTTCTTTATGCTTTCTGCCCACTGCTCTCTTGTTCTCTGCCAAAGTACATGGAGTGCCAAGTTTCAAAGAGAAGCCGAAAGCACCACCTATAGCCAAACAAAGGAACAAACATTCAACAAACAACATGATGCTTCCTCATCATGATGTTCCTTTATCATTTTCTTATTTCTTGCTTTCGGCTGCTTTAACAAAAGCAGCAGTTGCTGCCAATTAAAACAATAGGAAAACCACCCCGTGGCTTTCACATGGACCAAATAAACAAAACAACTTAACTGGCAATTGGGTCAATAAGTGGACCACCACAATTTGGCCACCAATCCAACAGTAGCGTCTCAAGAAGGGTTGCTGGCGATGGCGGGGCAGTAACGAGAAATGTCATTAAATATCCTGTGGTACTCTATCACCGTCATGTTGCCTTGCCTCAAATCCATGAATTTGCTTCTCTTTTGGGCTCGATACTACGACGGTAAATACTTGATCTCGAAGCAAGTCTTAAAGACATTCCAACTCTCCTTGTCAGCATTTGGCAATAGATCCCTTTCATGGTTCCACCAAGACTATGCTTCCTCATGCAGGAACCATGTAGCTGTATGCGCCCACTGTTCCTTCGGAAAATTACCTTGGCGCTGCATGGCTAAAAAAGTCTTCTCTACATGCTTGATTCATGCTTTTGCCTTCTTAAGTGTCTTGGAGCCAAAGAATTCTTTCACCTTGAGCCATCCGCGATCTCAATAGACTCTTGTTTGAGGGACATAGAACAATCTGCAAGGCACCGACGATGGCCGCTCCAATCTCCGCGAAGTCTCGAAAAGCTGTACCCATACAAGCCTGAAGATGAGGCATGGTTCTGGCATCGGAGATTTCAAGAAAGATTAGTGCTCAACATCACATGTGTGCTGAGAGTAGGACCGAGTACAATTATGCTCTGATACCAAAATGACACATCCCAACTCAAAATGTCCATATGTCCAAGTCGTGATGTGCTATCCGACACCGGGACGGTGACGAACCCATAAAGTGGGTTTGATGTGTAAAAGTGTGAATAAATTAAATGTTAAATAAATAAACCAGAGTGCACAACGTGATTTGGTGATAAAACCTTATTACAAAACATGAAATTCAGAGCATAGTGCAGAAAAACAAAAGAAGTCTCATCCATAAGGATGATTATTTAATACATATGTAACCTACTTTGACCGAAGTACAGTCACCTACTTCCACTGAATTCTTGTACTCCCACAAACTCAATCTATTATGTCCTGAGGGGCGAAAAAAGGTGAGTGGCCTAAAAAATATAGTTTTCTGAAACCTTTTTGAAAACTTGTAACCCCTCGCTGTAAAACAAGTATATAAGTTCCCAAAGTAATAATATAATAAAAGGTAGTAGGGAACCTTGCAGTACAAATGAGTTGAAGGATATAGGGTGCTACTACAAAATATCACATCATGAGAACTCAAATCACTGTCATGAAGACCCTTACTATGAAAATCATTGTTGGTTATCTATGTAGGCACACAAGTCATACAGAAAGTAGCTACATGAACAAATTGATGTAGGTTTTACGTTCTAGCACTACATCACGTGAAGCTGGTGCTAAGTGCATCACTTATGAATCCAAACAACAAACCTAGGGACAGATGGCACCTAACTCTATATCCAAAGCGAATGTAAACAGTGCATGTGAACATACATATGAAGTTGGTCCTTGGCCTAGGACAATACAACTAATTAAACACCGTGCAAACATGTAACAGTGAGCATCCGATTAGGTATTTGCGACAGAACATGCTTCGGGAGTGCAATTCGTTCAATAAATTCCTACCTCTCTATCTCTGAGATGTTTGGATTTTTCAAAACTCCATGGACATGCAGAATAGAAAGATCCGGGACGAGGTAGGGTTAGGGTTTTGGGGGAATTGGGGGGGTTTTTTGTTTGAAATTGGTCTGGAGAGGGGGGATTGTCGGAGTGTTTGGTTACATATTTAAATTTGGCGAGGATGATGAATTTGTAGGGGCTGGGTCCCACTTATTTTATAAAAATATTATTTAATTATTTAATTATTTATGAATATTTTAATCCAGTTGGACTAAGGATTGGAGTCCATTTTAAGCCACGTCAGCATTTAACAGAAAAATTAACAGAAAAACTGACAGAGGTTTGACATTGACACGAATTTGTAAGATGAGGTATGACATTGTCATTTTTCAAACATGAGGTATGAGATTGTTGTTGGACCTATAGTTGAGGTAGTTTTTTGTAATTTATCCAATAAGATTATACCTATTTCAAGACCCAAAGCTGGCCGGATGTGCTCAGAAAATGGCCTAAGGCTCACGGCCACCCTTGTGTTTCACTCGAACTTGGCAGATTCGAGCATGCAATATGCTCGAACCTACAATTAGGTATAGTACTGTTGACCGCAAGTGAAATTTTTCTTTCACTTTTCCACTCTTATTTTATTATTCGAGCATGCAATATGCTCTAAAGAAAAATTAGGGTCCACGTGGAAGGCTCACACGACATCTCAGGAATACTTTAGGAATTTCATTGTTACCAGGAATAAAATACGTTAAATTTTGGGTCGGGATGTCACAATGTGTGATTTAAGTTTGGGGGTGGGAAATAAGAATTTTAGATTTTTAATTTTGAGTGTTAAAAATTTTTTGCTTTGTTATGTTGATATTCATAGATGATTTTAAACGTTAGAATAAATGAATTTATTTTTTCTTAGACACTAATTCATGAGTTATACTTTGAAAATTTACGCATCCACACCAACATGGTTTGTGAGGAGTGAGATTGGAAGACCTACATTTGGTCTAAGGTTTTTTTTTTTTTTTTTTTTCCTCTTATAAATAATGTAAAGTTTTAGTTTGTGTTATAAATAAAGTAATAAATGTTCCACCTGAGACTTTGGTTAGTAATCAGGTTAATCATGCCTAATCAGCAGTGATTCTCATGTCAAATGGTAGAGTATTGGCATGGGGCAGTGACACACTCCGACCCGGAATGTCCACCTAGACTTCGAATTGAGCTATGCTGGCTAACACTAAGAAGGTGACGAAGTCATAAAGTGTAGTGATGTGGAAAAATGTGAATAAATTTAAACCTAAAAGTGCATGGATATAAGAATGTGCTAGTGAGCGAGAATGAACCCATTTCACACAGAGCATAAGTAAAGTACAGTAAAAGTAAAAGAGGAATCATATCATCCGGAGTATTCCTATAACAACGTTTTTCCAGAAATCCTCGTCGACACGAAAGCTCTGCTACTAAAACATGGAGGGGCGAAAAACAAAGGTGAGTGGGCCTAAAAATAAAGCTTTGTAAAACCTCTTTTCAAAACGTAATAACCCTTCGCCGTAAAACAAGTATAGTTTCCAAAATATACATACTATGTAGTATAAAAATACTTACAGTAGCCTACAATATCTCAAGAATTCAAACATATCACATAATCTCGTATAAACAAACATATCATATCGAGTGCTCATCGACATAGCTGACACACGAGTTCATGCAGAGATATTCTGACATGAACATGATTGGGTGTAATAATGATATATGCTTTAGTACACAATCACGTGAAGATTGGCGCTATGCGCATCACATACGAGTCATAATTGCCTATAGCAATCCAGGACAGAACTGTCACCTACAATAGATCCACTGGCACATACAATAGATCCACTGGCACCTACGATAGATCCAAAGTGAGCGTACGGTGCGGTGTGAACATACACGTGAAAGATTGGCCCTGGTCCGGGTGAGTACTAACACTAATGCAGCACACGATAAGCAGATAACGTAAATATGATCATGCAACGGTAAATCGAGAATTCTAGTCAACATAATACTATTCAATAAAATCCCATAATAGTTCGCCTACATGTGCATCCCGTAGGATTTAGCATAATTTTGTAAATTGTGTCAATACGCTAATTTCTAAAAGCGTTAGTCTAATCTAAGCATAATGTAGAAAATTCTTTATTATATATATATATATATATATATATGGAAACTAAATAAATATATAATATTTAAAAGCAAAGATCCACTCATAGTTACTTGCGATGTCATGTTCGTTCGAGTTAGGAAAGCTGGAGTCTCCGATAATAATCGCACCTAAGTATAATATTGGGACCCATTAGTAAAACTCCACTAAAACGATTAAATTTGGAAAAACGAAGTGTGGATTTGGAATTAAGGGGTCTTCCAGCCATTTTCTGGCCACTGTGGAGAACCAAAATGGTATAATTCGAATCCCTCTCCTAGCTTCATGTTTGGCAATTAAATGGTGAGTTATGGTTGAGATTTGAGCTCGATTAGAGCTCAGGAAGCTATATTGCCCAAACCCGGATCCAAACCCATGACTTGTTGAACCGGATCCGACCCAGTCCATTCCAAAATTTGGAGGGAATATTCCATTAACTTTAACAGAATATTCCGTTAAAGTTAAATGTTGACCGTTAGTTGACTTTTGTTGACTTTTTTGAAATTTTGTCAGAAACCCTCCTAGGCTAATTTCAACACCCTGAGTCCCTTTTTTACATCCATTTAATGAAATTTCAAAGCTTTAATGTAGTTGGCCATCGGGGCAGTTCGGTTGACTTTTTATGGTTGACTGTTGACTTTTTTTACAAAAATTGCCCGAGACCCTTCTTAGCATATTTCGACATTTAAGCACTTTTAGGTTTAAATTTACTCACATTTTCACATCACTACACTTTATGGCTACACCACTCTCCTAGTGTTGACCAGCATAGCTCAATTCGAAGTTCGGGTGGACATTTCGGGTCGAGGTGTGTCAGGCAGGGTAGATAGTTGATTCTGTAGTCTTTTCAGCCCGAGTTAGTAAGTCCTTAGGGATGTTTATTTAATGCCCTAAACCCTTATGGTTTGGGAGTCATTAACGTAGAGCTCATTACATGGATTGGATAGAAAGCTTAATGGAACTGGCATTGCACGACCACTATTATTATTGAAAAGAATGGAAGAAAAAAAGTGAAAAAGAAAAATCAAGAAAATACAATATGTAACAAGTTAGTATGTGTTATGAATTGAATAAAGAAGGCGAGAGGTGGAGATTTTAGTCGAGTCTCCTTAACTTTGTTGGTTAACTTTACACCAAAGGAAGTTCATGAATTCTTTTCTAAATGGTTGTAAATGACTTGAACTCTGTGGTGGGATTAGCAGGAACAATTGAAAAGATGTTCTAATTTTTAAGGTTTTCTATGGTTTGCAACTTGAAGGTGAAAATTTGTTTGAGTTGAGTTTAGTCAATTTTAAGTTACGTCATAGTTTGTTAGTTTTTGTTTTTATCCTTAAGTTTGGTTTTGCTTAGAACAAGGAAAAAGTGAAGTTTGGGAGTATTTGATAAGTCGATTTATACTATATATTTTCCCTTATTCTTGGTATATTTTGGTGAGATTTTGATGTTTTGTTATGCATTTTCAATGTAAGACATGTGAATCCATTATGAGCACAATGTGATTAAATAGTGGAATTTTTTAGTGATTCCAATGGCAGTGAGTTCGTGAGTCTGTCAAGAAAATTGTGTCAAAATTTCAAAATTTCATCCTGAGGCACGTGATCGTGGTGAATTCATTTATGTCCAGCGCACGGTGCCACACCCCAAAACTCAAGGTGTGAGATTAAGAGAAATAAACAGAACCAAGTGGTTGTGTAAGAGTAAAAAAAATATTAGCTAAGGAGTAAGTCAGTAAAATTTAAGTCAACAAATATATTAAACCAAACTACACATGTAACTTTAAGAAATAGAGTTAAAAGGACTTCTTGCTGTAATACAAACTCCAGTAACGATCTGCACTGGAAAATTCACCAAAAATAGGTCGTCTAACCAAAAAGTATGAAAATTTCCAGATCCAAAATAGACATATAAAACAAACTTGTGTGAAAATTTCTTGGGTTTTTGAGTTCGCGAAGTACAGTAAAATTTATATCCAAGACAGGTACGCTGCTGTCTGTTTTTCTAGACCAAAAAAAAAAAAAAAAAAAAAAAAAAAAAAAAAAAAAAAAAAAAAAAAAAAAAAAACGAAACAGTAGCCTCAGTCACTTTAAAAGTTTTTGGAAATGAAATCGATTCCATTCGAAGAAAAATGAAAACTAAATAGTAGATAATCAACCACAAGTTCCAATATAACCAAATTTCATAATGGTTCTCAAAATGTAACTCATCAAGCCTCACAGATTATAATGAGTTCACAAAAGAAACTTCACGATTTCTTACAAGAAAAACATGTTCAGGTCATTTGATGAAAAATACATATGAGCAGAATTTATACAAGCTGAAAGACAAGTGTTCAAATGTTACATGGTTCTCATTGCCCAAGTAGAGACGCTAACCCATTGGGGCCTACATCTTCTTAATTTACAATGCAACAAAAGGATCATTTAGACTAAGACTAACTACACAAAATACTTTGGCAGCTCACCCAAAAGATATGTACGTCTGGACTCCTTTCTACTAGTCCACAAAAGAGCTGCAACTCAAAACTTAGCTAGTCAACCTTACACCACACCACCTGAAAATACATTTTTAGAAAAACGGGTGAGCATAAAATGGCCAATAGGAATTTTTTTCGGTAAGTCCCTAGTTATTTAAATTCTTGGTGCATGCCCAAAAATGACAATAGTAATTCAGAATCAATCACATCCACTACCATGTAATCCAACAACGAAAATATGCTTTAAAAATGCTTGGAAATAAACATATTGTACGAAAACCAAAGTTTCATAGCATTAGTAGATTTGATAACAATACGGTACACAAGATACATTTCAAAAGCGTTTCTTTTGTTCTAAGAACAGCGAGGCCATTATCATTTAAAGAAAAATAGCACAACTAATCACAAACATTTTCTTTTATCCCAAACAAAGTGACCATCAGATTGGAAAGAATCATAGTATACCTGGCCAATATACATATCACACATATATTTATAAGATTGATAACTCATTCTCGCTGCCTACACATGGAGCTTTCCCCGGGGAACATTGGGTCATTATCCACATAATCTAAAATTTCATGGGTCATTGTGCCCATTCATACATTTCCCAATATTCTTTCCATCTACTTCCACAATTAAACATTCATCTCAACACGCTTCAAAATCTCATAATGAGTAGAATAAAAGGCATGCACGTCAAAAACAAAATCTTGAATAACCTTTGCAACTACTTTGAACACTCCAAAGTTGTAGAATGAAAATTAAATCATTCGAATCAAACCATAGAGAAACATTTGCTTCACTTCTTTCACATAGTCGAAAACGGAAAAACATTTGAAGTAAGCTTGAAGTAGAGCTAAAATGCCAACAATCCTGTATTAGGCAAAAATGAAAAAATCCAAATATTTTTATGGTTAAAACTCCCCTACCTCAACACAATATGTTGGTGTTCAACTCCCACTGTGTTCATCAACTTGCTCCGCAGCCACCTTGTCCTTCTCTTGCTTATCTATAGGTAATAAAAATCATCACTTTCTGCTTGCACATACCAGACAAACAGAAGCTAATTCAAAGTTAATTGGGGACTTTAATCAAGCAATTGGTGCTCAACTTTAAAACTATAAAATGAAATATGATACCTTCATTTTTCCTACTCCCACCCAATCTAATTCATGGGTTATTAAACCAAATAACAATCAGATTGCAAATGTAAAAAATAGATACCTCTACTGGAGACGAATGATGGAGTTTGACTTGTTCTAATCGTTTCAAGTAAAACAACCTGATATTGAATTCTTCTTCCTTGAGATTTGGCAGCCAAAAGAACTAAAAAGTTGAAGTTACGCTCTCACCTCGGCTGGAGAAGAGAGCAGCACAAATGGGGTTTTCTAGGGAAAATTTTTAGGTGTTCCGGGTACACCAAAAAATTTTGGTGTACCCACACTCATTAAAATTTGATTTTATTATTTTATTGAAAAAAAAGTGAGGGTAGGGTCCACCATTATGAGTGAGGGTACACCAAAATTTTTTGGTGTACCCGGAACATCCAAAAATTTCTCGTTTTCTAGAGTATTACCCCTTCCCTTTTCTCTTTACTTAATAACGTAAGCACTTCAATTTTTTTTTTATTGGTTTTATTATTTGTTCTTTTCTTTTCTGTCCAAAAGGTTTGGTCTCAATAGTAAAGAATCTTTTAATGCGCCAAATACCAATTGATCCGAACCTCAAATAAAGCAAATTAATTTTGTTAACAACTGTGACAGTCCGTTCCGGAATTTTCAAACCGTAAGTGTGAAATGACGATTTTGCCCCTAGTGTGAATTTTTGTTGTGCGGTTGTTTTTGAGCTTGGTTTGCCTGGTTGTGGACCACACACATTTCCCCACACACCCCCTCACCCTTTCCCTGCCCTGCACCCCTGTCCCGAGCCCTCTCTCTCCCATTTTCACCTCCATTTGTACGGACATACCTAGAAACCCTCTAAATCTTCACAGATCGAGGAAACAAAGTACATATTCTTGCTCGTGAGGTTCGTAGAAGTTCAACCATACCCATTTCAGGTAAGGATACTTTCGTTTTCACGTCGAACTCGGGATACCCCGATTTTGTCACTGTTCATGCACACGTTAATTCTTGTGTTTTTGGGAATTTCAAGCTTGTAGGAAGCTTGGTGAGGTCCTTAGGAGGCTCGGGATGGTTTGTTTGAAGGTTTTGGACGTCGGGATCGTGAGTTACAAGGTTGGCCGGAGTTGGTGGTGTTTTCCCGGCGAGATTCCGTGTGTTTTAGCACTTGAAAGTGATATGGATTTGTTCCTCTCGTTGTAAGCTTCATTTTGGTACTAATTTTGTGAAATTTGGTTGAAAAACGAAGAAGATATGAAGGTTTGAAATTTTTACGATTTTCCGGCGCCGGCGACGACGCCGGAGCTTCGTCTGAGAAGACGATGGAATATTCCGTCAGTTTGGACGGAATATTCCTAACGGCATCAACGTAATCCGTTAAAGTTAACGGAATATTCCTGACGGCGTTAACTGACGCCGTCAGTGTGCCAGGCACGTGCTTGCGCGTGGCCGGCGCGTGGGGGCGCGTGCAACGGTGGAAAATTTTTCTAAAAATATGGGGATGTTCCTGAGGTTGAGTAGATCATGTTGGTGTATTCATACACCCCATTTGAGCATTGTATGAGAAGTTATTTCATAAGGTTGGTTATGTGTTTTAAAATTAACGTTTTTATAGTTGTTTCGCATATAGGTGAGACCTATCCCGAGGACGAGCGCAGTCACTCGAGGCAACGGGGTTACGAGCCTTCTACATACCAGTGAGTGGGCTTTTGGTTTTCCGTATATACCTATATACTTATATTTTTCCCAAAAATTGATTTGAAACATTATACGTTTATATGCCATGATTATAGTTGTCATTTATTTACGCATTATGAGTCGCATATGTTTATATATGTTTGGTGCTGCGGACGCACAAGTAAGTGTCAGGTGAGTTATGATTTATGTTTACGTTCAGTAGTGATTTGAGATGCTTAGAGAGCTCATAACCTGCACCCCCGGTGTTAGTGCTCCCACCCAGAGTTGGGCATAGTCCTTCACGTGATATTCACCTCCCGAACCACACGCTCATCTTGGATCCAAGTTAGGTGCACAGTCCTGTCGTACAGACCACTTTAGGTGGTTCCGACTCGTAGGTGACCCGCGATTATTCGCCCAGTCTTCACGTGATCGTAGCACTTGAGCGTACTTATATTACACCTAGTTCTGTCGTACAGACCACTTTAGGTGGTTCCGACTCGTGTGCAGGTATAGTTAGTGAGATGGAGATTTGAGCTCTAGATTCAGTCGTACAGGTCACGTTAGGTGACTCCGGCTGACAGCTTATATGGCATTTACTTGATATTCCTGAGCACTTGCATTCTATTTAGAGACATTTGACATGACATATTTCGGAGCATGATTTATATATATATATATATATATATATATATATATGTATGTATGTATATTCTATTTTTCTGGGAAGTATACAGGTTTTACGGCGAGGGGTTAGAATCTTGTTTATGAAATGGTTTTTGAAAAGCTTTATTTTTGCACACTCACACTTTTTGTTTTGCACCCCTCCAGGTTCTAGTTGGCTAGCACTCTTGGTGGCTTCCCGGAGGATTTCCCCGGCATATCGGACATATTATTACCAGTGTAGGACCACCTTCGGGTGTGCTTTTGTTGTGTCGTTTTCTCCCGGACTGCATTAGGTCTTTGTGTTCTGAACTTTGTGTTCACACTTACGTTTGCACATGTATGTTATTACCTTGTGTAGAGCTGGATTTTATTTATTGGTACTATTTTTATTATTATTCTATTAGCTTCTGCACTGCGCACATGGTTACGTCACTTCCACGTGACGGCCAGCATGCCCTGATCTCGATCGGGGTGTGTCAACAACGGCCACAACAAATCTACTCTTAATCCATCACTTTAAATTTCAGGATATTACACGCGGTGTTGGTAGATTGAGCTGCAGAGCTTATTTGAGAGATTTGGGCTGAAAGATGATGATTTTTGGACTTGAGCTCTTTTGGGAACTTGAAGTAATGGTCCTTAATTTTAATTCAAGTCGTTTTGGGCCTGTTTTAGGCCCTGAAGGTCCAAAAACATGTGGATTTCTCTGCTGGGAAGGTTTCATACTTAGTTTTGGATTGTGATTTTAAGTTATCCTTCTTGTGTTTTGTTTCCTAGTTTTTAGAAGTCATTTTCTAGGAATGATTTTATTTTGTAGTAGCATAAAAAAAGGCTAGTGAGCCATTAGGGTTGTCAATGCGACATTGAGAGAACTTGGCAAAGCTTTGGCAAATTTCAGACATTTTACCTACTAGGTGTTTTCAATCTTTTTTCTACTTAATGATATTTTCTTCGGTTCTTAGATGAGTATACGTACCAAATTCCTTTTGCTAGGGCAAGACCACGAGTCTTAGTATGAATATGTAATTTTATTAATTTGCTTACGAATGGATGCATGCTTGCTTCGATTATTAATCACCGAGTTACTATATAATTGCCTTAGTGATTGGCCACTTTTAGGGTAATTAGACAAGTAATTTGATGTAATTTATGTTGGAACATCACCTTAAAATTGAGAAGGGCTTCTTGTGATTGATAACTATAAGTTCACTTAATACGAACATCATGCTCTTAAAGGGTTGTATGGTTATTCAAAAGGTTTTCACATAGCTGAATGAGTCTTGCATGTTTATATTTGATTTGAACATCACATATGGGTTGCATGTTAGATCTATATTTTCACGTGAACATCACGAGTTAGTTGTACATCACAGACGGCTAAACAACATGGAAATTGGGAAAGCTAATGTAACAACCCGTCCCGGAATTTACAGAACAGAAGGGCAATTTTATAATTTCACTATGGTTGGGTTAGATATTTTGAAATGTTTTTTTTTTGGGTCTTAATTAGTGTGCCTCGTGGGGCCCACTCCTTTTGATTTTGTCCCCTCGGCCAAACCCTTCTTCGCTTATTTTCCTTTTCCTTCTCGTGTACTCTCTCTATCTTCCCTCACCTTCCTCTCCCATTTCTCTTAGCCTCCCGAGTCCTCTCTCTTCTGTAACTCCTCCTCTTCCTCCCCGACCTCAACAACAACAACCACATACCTTCAAACTGGACGTGGAGACCTCGAGAACCCCAGACCACACGCAGTGGAACTCCACAGTGACGGTGTAGTTTGTGGATTTTCTTACATTGGTAAGTTCCTAGAAACTCTTGGGATATGTTTTAAGGTTAGATCAAAACTTGTTTTAAGTTGTTTAAGCTCGTTGGACGTTGAAATAACTCGAAATAAGCTTTTCCCAGATTCCGGCAAGAACACGTGCATTCTAGTCAATTTTCCGGCCAAACCACGGCGAGTTAGTAGTCGAGAAAGGTACCATGCTCTTCGTCACATCGAGAAGTATGATTTTTGTTTTTGAATCACTCGATTTCGTTGAGTATTGAAGAAGTTATGAATGTTTAAAGTTTACCCAATTTCAGGCGAGTTCCCCAATTTTCTCGCAGATGAGTCACGTTTCAGGCCATTTTCTGGCCATCTTAGGCAATCATTGGGCTTCCAAATAGGTATAATCTTGTTCTACACTTTAGTAGCTTCGTTTTGATATATTATAGGTCGAATTTGGTGAAGAAACGAGTGAGTAACGAAGCTTTGAAAATTGCCCAAATTTCTTGCCAAAAACCCAGTTTCCGATGGGTTTTCCAATGACCGAGTCCACCTGACCCACAAACCCAGCTATCTGGCCCAATTATGCTCCCTAGCCTAACAACCAGAAGCCCAACCTACTAAACTAAACCTAACCAAAGTTAGGCCCAACCCAATAACCCAATCTAACCCAGAAACCTAAAGCTTAGACCCGGATCTAACTTGTTGACCAATGACCCACCCGTTGTCTGTTGACTTTTTCGGATTTCGCCCTGGACCCCTCCTAAACTAATTTCGATGTCCTAATTCCAAATCCGCGCTCCGTTGTTCCCAAATTCAATCATTATAGTATAGTTTTATTAACTAGTCCCTTTATGTGCTTAGGTGCGTTTGTTAGTGTCGTTTCCGTCCTCTCTTGTTTGCACGGCTCTTCATCAACAAACTAAGGTGAGTGGACCCTTTTCAAAATGCATGATTTTACTATTAGAAATGCATACACGAAAAGCATGATTTTATGGATACGTTTTATGAAACGTTTATGAGAAAATTGGATTCATGCTTTATGAAATATCATGCTTTATCAGGTTTACATTCTTTGAAGGATTTATGATCTTATATTATGAACATGTTTTATGATATGATGTTTGGGCTACTAAGCTCCGATGAGATATATTTTGGAAAGTTTAGGTTTATATTTTTATGTGCTTACTTAGTGGTTATTCATACAATCTGCCTACGGGCGAATGATATCATTATATAGCTTTAGTCAGGTGATGTAGGGCCTATGGGCAAATGATACTGCCTTCGAGCGAATGAAGATTTATTTCTATCTACGAGCGAATGATATCATTATATGACTTCAGTCAGGTGATGTAGGGCTTACTGGTGAATGATACATTCGGACGAACGAAGAATTATATATCCCTACAGGCGGGTGATGAAGTGCCTTTGGGTGAATGAAGATTATATGTGCCTTTATGATGCTACTAAGCACACTATATATGATATTTGTTTTATGAAGTCTTGTGGCATACTAGGGGTTTTGGAAAAACCTATTACTACTTATGCTATATGAGTTTTCTAAATTGGGGGTTAGTACGTTGAAGAATAACTGTTTTAGTACCACTTATATATATAAACTTGGTCTACTCATGTTTTGTTTTAAGCCCCTCAAGACTTAGAATCGAGGCGTACAACCCCGGCATCAAGGCACTCTCGCAACATATCTTCTAGTCCTCTTGATGTAAGACCCATTTCTTTGTTCGTACATTTTTATAATATTCCTTCTTCAATGTTCTGGTTTAGTTGTATGCTCTAAGCACGTTCCACAAATTGCATATTCATCATAATTAAATTTAAGAGTTTTATTTATGTTCGTTCTTTATTCATAGTTCTCATGCATGTAAGTATGGCTTCGTTACCCTTCGGGTGTTGGCCAACACATGCCTACCCTGGTGTTTGGAGGTTATTAGGGTCAGGCGTGTCAACAAACCTCGTATTTGCTATGATAACACTTTTCTCTAAGGTCATCCACATTCATAATCCCTCTGAAATTGGCAGGAGCGATAGCCAAACAAATCAGAGCCTGAGCATATCTTGTGTCACAAAGACCACTTGCATCTAAAGGAGCAGTTCTGACCTAACGGCGGGCCTAATCTCCAAGCTGGGTACCTCGACAAATACTCATTTACTAATACATAGAATAATGGATGACCCATCAGTCACCTGGTTACTCAAATCCTCAGCCAGAATTTGACTATTAGAAATGGCAGTCGTAAAACCAGAAGTCGGAGGTACAGATGGTTGCGGTTGTTTCCTCAAAATCCCTTGCTACAATGCAGACGCCTCCACAAGGATAAACTTGCCTCTTCCTCCACTAAAGCATGCTGGGGCTTGCTACAAATTCTCTTATGATGAAGATGCAAGGTCAACAATCTTGTACCCCCCGGACCTGGGGTCGAAAGAAAAATAAACCTGCGCCCATGCTAGTAAAAGTAAAAATAAAAGAAAAACCAAACTTCTCTTATAAAAAATAACTCTAAAATCCTTACAGGTGTAAAAAAATAAATAAAAAATCTTAAGCCTCTCATCTTACACAATCTTAGCTTGTCTACCTTTCTTTACACTTGTAGGAACCTACAAGGTCTAAAATGTGTAGGGTGAGCGAAACCACAACTCGATAGGGACATAAATCTTATCAAGGAGAATTGTCATGGCTAAACCAAGTGTCATGCTCACATAAATAAATTATAACATGTTATCAAACATAAATTATTTATCATGAATGCATCTTAACTTCAATTACCTAACCCGTTAATCTATATAATAAAACACACAGACTTGCATGTCCCATACCATGCATTTTACCACTGCACTGGTGGTTCGAATGCTCTATTATATAAACTAACCCCCGTAACTCAATCAATGCAAATTTCCCATTTTGTTGGTCATCTTGTTCTTCTTTTGGTTGCCAGAGTCCTCACTACTTCATAACATTCCTATAATTTCACTTGGCCACCCTTGCCGGTACCTACGAGAGTCGAACTCAAACAGACAAAATAATATTTTCTATTCTATATCCGAATCTCAAATTTTCCAATAAAATCCACCCACTCTAGTATGTAATGATGTACGCATATTAATCAACATTACCACAATATCCACATTCTCAACATTAACAGTAATATAAATCATAATCCAATATACATAAATATCAATTTTAGAGATATATCAAGTAGAACACATATTTCACAAAGCTTAAACAAAACAAAATCCCAATAG
This sequence comes from Pyrus communis, assembly GCF_041283825.1. Classification (NCBI taxonomy): domain Eukaryota; kingdom Viridiplantae; phylum Streptophyta; class Magnoliopsida; order Rosales; family Rosaceae; genus Pyrus; species Pyrus communis. The sequence continues at coordinate 12,012,643 of NC_142570.1, read as the reverse complement.
TGATAAGTTCCCAAGAAACCCCTACCTCAAGTCCAAAGCTAAAACGAAGATTCACGTCACTAGCTAAACTCCACGCACTTGATCTAACGTCTTGATCACTCCTAAACCAATGTATTTCTTCCACCCTTATCTTTTCTAATCTCTCTCTCTCACTATATGTATATACACACACGTACATACATATATATTATATACCACCTCTACGTAAACTAAAGCACGCAAATTGTAGTTGGAAAACAAATGGAGCAGAGCTCCTATTTATAGGGATATAAGGCGGCTACCAAAGGCTCTAATTGGTTGGCTTTGGCGGCTGGGAAATGGTGGCATGCTAGGTGCAAAGGTTGGGAGGACAAAAGATAAGAATGTCGTAGAAATATGACAGCTTATATAGGTGATGATGCTCATAGTTGTTGTTACAATGGCAGGTGTCATTAAAATGGCAAGCCTAATCACTAGTCCTTACTCTTTGCATGCAGGAAGTGAAAGCATGCATGGCTTAACCAAAAGGTGTACATAGACAGTGTCACAAATAATTAGGTAAGTAACTAATACAACAATGAAATGGCTAAAAAGGTTCTAGGTCAAAACAGACTGCTAAGAATAACATTAATACAAAGTCTAAAGATACATGATCCCACAAATCTCAGGCGCTTTATCTAAACCGACTTCGGGACCACTTGCCAACCTGGTCTTCTTCTTAGATGTTTTAGCCAGAATCGCTCTCAGAGCTGCTTCCGATCAGTTTCTCTCTTCCTCTTCTTCTTGTCCGCCCTAGGGGCATCTTTAGAACGTTTTGGAGGTTTCAATGCATCTTGGGTCGGAACCCACACATGGTTAGGGATAGGATGGTTAGAGCAGAGGTTGATGATGCCGTCTCTCCCGTGCACTCTCTCTCTGGCACACTAAGCCACTCCCAACTCTGGTGCAAAGTAAGAATGGTTTTGAAGGCACTATCAATAAATTCAGGACGACACCGGCCAAGATTCTGATCATCCATTTTGCATAGAATGTCACTTCCGAGCTTACAAGGGACTCTCGGCTCAGATATATCGCCCTCCTAGTCCCTTTTACCAAAAGAATATCTCTGTACCAATCCTTGTCATGACCCGAAAGCTCAGTGATGTAAGCAGGCCAACGAAGCGTAGATCGAGATTGAAAAAAGTAGCAAGTGCCGGTGCTCTTCCGAAGCTGATAGAGAACACGATATTCAGACAAACCTAGTTCGACATGATACCACTCATTCAGGCGATCGAAGCAGGAGATAATGCGAACAGAGGTCGAAGTAAGGTTACAAAGACCGATGTGGAAGTGCGTGAGGATCTCCTTCCATAGCTGTGACAAAGGAAATCTCAACCTCGAATCAAGGTAACAGAGGTGAATTTTAGTACAAGGACAGAGAGGATCGGAAGGCGTGGGGAGTTCAAAGGTCACATCATCAATATCTTCCCACCAGCCTTGACATCCATTAAGGAGATAGACTACGACCCATAAGGAAGGCTTGTTCTTCACCCTTATTATTTAATACAAAATTAATAAAAAAAATTGTTATTGTTACTCTAAAATTTTTAAAACCAATTGAATGTATCAAATTTCTACGCTTTTATTTTGTGTAATTTTTATGTCATCATCTTTTCTATCTTGTTGTGTTAAATAAAAACTAGAAAACAATACGTTATATCCTAAATTATTGGCACTCTTTTGTTCTTACTCCAACTTTTTGATCGGCCAAGAATTTAGGGAAAAAAAAACCAAAAATAAATAAAAAATTTTAAAAAAAGAGAAGAAAGGAGCAATGGGGTGAAGCATACGCGCCATGTAGAGGGAGAGAGCATAGAATTTCACCTCCCAAGAACACGTGTTTAAATCAACGGCCCCTCCCTCCTTTGACAAAATCTTAACCGTATAAATTCCCTCCCCTTCATGCCCTTGTACTCCGCAGTTCCCAAGTCTAACCATCAGCACGTTCCTAACTCCCTCTTCCCACTCCTCTCTCTCTCCTGCAACTGCAAATGCAAGTCCATAACCACCACCACTTTCTCAGTCCACTCCCATCCCATCGCCCTTAGCCTTCGCACTCCCCACCCCCAACAATGGGCAAAGCCTCCAAATGGTTCTGGAGCATCCTGGGCCTCAAAAAGCTCAACCCCGCCCACCAACCCCCGTCCTCCTCCTCCTCCTCCTCCCCCAAACCACCCACCAAAGACAAACACCGCTGGAGCTTCGTCAAGTCCTACAGAGAAAAGCGCCACCAAAACGACCCCGTACGGCAACACCAACGCACTGACTCCTCCAACGACGCTGTCGACCCCAACAAACACGCAATCGCCGTGGCAGCGGCGACCGCCGCTGTGGCTGAGGCCGCAGTCGCCGCCGCCCAAGCGGCCGCCGCGGTGGTACGGCTGACCAGCAGCGGGCGGTTCGTCAGAAGCTCCGCGGTGCACGGTAGCCGCATCGGAATTCGCGAAGAAGAATGGGCCGCTGTGAAAATTCAAGCTGCTTTCCGAGGCTGTTTGGTTCGTATCCCCGTATTAATTCCTTTAATTTTTTAGTCTACCGTTAATCTCTGATTAAGTTACTGGGATCAGCATTGTACCTGGAAGCTGACACGTGTCCCTTCTTCCACACTTTCTGGTTGGTGCTTACACAAACAGTACCACTTCTTCTTCTATCCAGTTCCACTACTGCACTGTTGCACCTTCTGTAACCGAAGGCCGGATGCGACGTCGTTTCGGTCTTGGTAAAATTATTCTAATGCCCAGTCGGGCTGCATCTAGCTGTACATTCCGTGTCGTTTCTCCGAAAACGGCAACGCGTGCAGCTTCTTTCACTGCCATTTCTAGGTACCCCTATACATTTTTCAATGTTGGAAAGCCCACTATAATGCGCCGAGGGCTGCGTACTGCGCTACTATCCAAGGGAGAGCGTGTGGACCACTGGATCTCCCAAAGGGTTCGGTACACCCACACCTGGCCCTTCAATTTAGAGGCCTTCCATTTTCGTTGTGTTGGTGTTTTCAGAGAGAGAGTGAGAGAGAGAGAGAGAGAATGGATGATTAAGTCTTGGTTGTTGGTGATTGGAAGTTTGCATAAAATCTGGTTTCTAATTTTGTTTTGTGTGAATTGTTTTTTGTTCCGTGCATTTTGTAGATGGTTTTTGGAAAAAAGTATGTGGATGAGTTGGTGTTGCCGTGGTGACAAATTTGTCAAAATGTCAATGTCATGGATTTACTGTGGCTTTTGGGTTCTTTGATTCCCTTCCACTTGCAACTTAGTATTATAGTCCGGTGATATTCGTATTATCCATAATAAATTTATAATAATATGGTTCAAATTCGTTTTTGACAAGAATCGAACTTAAGGTTGTTCGCGTGAAGAGAAATACGAGTAGTACTAAGTGGCTGTACAATTGGGTTTTCAGTTTAAAAGTTTTGGCTTTTTTTGTTTTTACTGCACTTTGTCGTTTGGGTTTATAGTGATTTCTTAAAGCTTTTGGATTTTCCGCTTTTACTGCACTTTCGGGTTTTTCTTAGTAACTACAGTGTTAATTTCAATTGAGTTTTCAATGATTTCTTAACGCTTTTGGCTTTTCTCTTACATTCGGGTTTTATAATTGCAACACTATTTTTATTGGGTTTTTTTTAGTGATTTTTTGAAGCTTTTGGCTTTTCTGTTTTTACTGCCCATTTGGGGTTTTAAAGTCTTAAAGCTTTTGGCTTTTTCAAGTGCTCTCTCAGTTGGCCACAACAAGTGATTCAGTGGAATTGTGGAAGACTTTCAAGTCAGGTTCGCTCTCTGATCTTTGGTACGAGGCACGAAATTGGCAAAACGCGGATGATTTTCTAGTTGAAAGTTTTGAGACGACCTGAGCGATTTGACTGTGGTCAAGGATGGACTGAAATGTCTTTAGTCTTTCTAGGCCCCACTAGGGATTAGTCTTACCCTTCAGGCAGGATACCTTAGGCTTGGGCAAAAAAAGTGCTTTCTCAGTGTTCGATCTTTCCTCATAGTAGCATAGTAGAAACCAAAAGCTAAAGTGTTAAGATTAGCTAATTTAATACAAGCGACGAGTCATGTGGGGTGGGGGAGTTAGTAGGATGGGACTTGCCAAATCTAATCAAGTTAGTTTAACAGTCACTTTTTTGTTATATGCATTTTAGTGGAGTGGAGTGGGTGGATGACTAAGGGTTAAACTCCATGCCTGTTGACGTTTTTGCCTGTTTGGTCCTGCCCACTTAAAGTCTGGTCGGTTCCTAAAAAGAATTTGCCTAATTGACTTTGTAGGAGGGGGGGAGGAGAGACCCCAGGGATGCTACGGTCATGTCCCAGATCAATCATACAATGTTATGTGCTTTAACTTCCCACACGTCACTGTATGATTGTCCGGGACGCCACAGTGGATCCCGGGGATGTAGGTAACTGGAAGTCCTTACTGGGTGTAATGTAGGTTGGGTTCTTCAATTTTAAATTAATATGCAGACAGAGATGAGTCAAACAGTGGATAAAAACTTCTTACCATTTTGCAAGGGCTGGCAGTGAAACGTCCTTGTTTGCTTATTGTCATGTCAGAGTCATAGATTTGTTTGGTACCACTGGCCTAAAATTGTTTTCATTTAGGCGCCTGTTTCATTCGAATTCTACGTTGGTCTCCTTGGCGCCATGTTTTGAAACGTCATTGAAGTTTAGGCTCTTCAATGAATCAGATTATGATTCTGTTTACGTACTGATGCTCCGACGAAGAGAAACCATGTCTCTTGGTTTTGTTGTCAATACGTTATGGCCTGATTATAATCGAAAATGTTGGTTTGTGAAACGTTTTTCATTATTACTTTGGTTGTTGGTGATCAGTATCATCTCCGCTGTGTTTTATTAGGTTTTCATAAGCTAATGTACTTTATTGAATGGACATTTTGAAGGCAAGGAGAGCATTGCGAGCATTGAAGGGATTGGTGAGACTTCAGGCGTTGGTAAGAGGTCATATTGTGAGGAAGTTTTATGCTGACCGGTTACAGCGACTGCAAACCATATTGCGAACGCAGGCAAGAGCTCGAGTAGGGATGGCCCAGATTTCTGAGCTCTCGCAGTCAAGGACCAAATCTTTTCAGTTTCACCAATCTGTAAGGAAAAATTACAATGCCCTCCAATTTGAGTGCTTTTAAGTAGATTTAAACAATTGAAATCGTGGACTTTTGATTTAAAAAAAAAAAAAAAAGAGGGGGCGCGTGGGGGGGGGGGGGGGGGGGGGGGGGGTGGTGAACCATTTGTTTTTAAACTGCAGAAGCCTTTTGAATTCATGCATGTACTTTTCAGTCTTTTCAGTACAAACATATAATGTCGTGATGAAGATTTGTTTGGTGGAAATTATAAAAGTTCCATGTCGCATTCATGTGTAAGTTATATGCTGATCACAGCTTTCGCAGTCGAATAAATGAGAATGGCAGGTTGACAAGTAGCATGATACGTATAACAGTTAATGTACATTATCAAACTTGGAGGCGTATAACATGTTCGAGGGAACGTATTGATGGTTTCCAAGCTACTACTATATAGATTTACCTTGTCCCACTGATCATTAACCTCCACTTTAACCGTGTACTAGCACTGCTTATACAGTTTTCTCTCAGTGAAACACTAAGACTAGTTATTGAAATGAATCGAGTTAACTACTTGCTACTTAGTGTTTAATTTTTTCATTACCTGCAAACCACTGCGTTTTGTAATCTGCAGTATCTAGATTATTTCTCAATCTCTCTGATTGGTGGTTGAGGACAAGATATGGGATATACTCTTTAAATTGAAAGTGTATTCGCATTTGATTTGTGTATTTTACGAGTTATCCTGACCAAATCATCATCTGTGTTTTCCAAACGTTTGTTTATTCGTTAAAAAGGAAAATTCTCGTCTACATGCAGGGTCCAGCAACCCCTGAAAAATTTGAACATCCTATCCGACTGAGGAGTACAAAGCATGAGCAGTTGGCAATACTTCGGGTATGCTCAAATCCTTTCCTTCAACTGCATTTTCATGGTTGCTACTTATATAAGATTCTCATGCCTATTACATCCTGCAGCAAAATAGCTCCAGGTCAAATGGAACTACTGATGATGAAAAGAATGACAGGGTCCTCGAAATTGATACTGGGAAACCATACATTGTACCTAAACGAATAAATCTTATTCACTCTACTCACCTCGCTCTGGCCTCAGACCAATACAGCCATAGCTTTACCACTTCAAAAGCCTCCACAAACCATCAAACACTTCCAAGTCCATCGTCTTGCGAGCTCCAATCTTTTAGCCCATTGAAACTCTCACGAGAGGTTGAGGAAGACTCTTTCTGCACTGCCAACAGTAGTCCGCAGTTTTATTCTGCTTCATCACGGGGAGCTACTTTGAAGAGAAGCCCCTTCACTTCTAGAAAGCGTGATGGCTCAAAAAGCTACTTAAGCGGCTATTCCGATTACCCAAATTACATGGCGTGCACCGAATCATCAAAGGCTAAGTTAAGGTCTCTTAGTGCTCCGAAGCAGGGGCCTCACTATGATAGGTCTAGCTCAACGAAGAGGCACTCCATTCATGGCTTTGATGAGTCGAGATCAAGTACACAATGGACGTCTGCCTTGCACGCGAACTTTGCAAATAAAGCCTACCCGGGATCTGGTCGCTTGGACAAGCATGGGATGCCGGTGGGTTACAGATACTGATATGGCACTCTTCGGCATGGGGGATCCATTGTAGTTCTGAATCTAGTCTGGCTAACTGATGTAGTGAACTACTTTTAATGTCGGAGGAGTGTTAAGAGTTGTATTAGCGTAGGGCATGTATATTTGTGGGTCTCTAGCTTTTTCTCTGATTCTCTTTTAATTCATTCGATTCAAATGCTAGAAATGAACGAACAAGGGTGTGCAAGAGGAGAATAAGTTTTGTTGAATCTCACTTCCGGTTCCATGATTCTTCCATATTCTTGACTTCATGGTTTCGTGACGTCCCCATTTCAATTAAGTGGATGGGTTTGAAAGAGTGTGAAAGAGGAAGAGAATGAGAAATTGGCTCAAGAACTTCATCTTAGTTTTTAAATTGCTTCAAGAACTTGACCTAAACATCACTTAAATAAAATTCACAAGAAGAAACGTGATTTACAAGTATGTCTGAGATCTGAAGATGTACAAATGCAAATTGCATGGTCCGATCAAGCTGCTACGAGTTCAAATCTCAGCATTTTATTGTATACAAGCGTAATTCTACTTTAAACTAATCTAAAGTGCAGGAAGAAAAACAAATAAGCATGTCAAAAAGAATCTGAAATACATCAGCCTAGCTATATATTCAGCTTGCAGTTCAATATCCTTAGAGCCCTAGCCTCGAACTCAAGGGAAAAGATGAGCCTTACAATAGCAGCAGTGGCCAAGATTCCAGTAGTCGATTTCTCCGAAGCCGACTGCTGGAAGCCAGGGACAAGTTCTTGTCTCTCGTTACGCAAAGATGTTTGCCATGCACTCGAAGAGTGTGGCTGTTTCGTGATGGTCCTGCCAAACAAATTTACGCCGGAGCTTCAAGACAGAATATTTGGCACATTGGAGGAGTTGTTTGATTTCGCCATTGAAATTAAAGCTCAAGTTCCTCAGGAACAACCTGTTTGGTGGTTTACACAAGTGGCAATATTGGCCATGAAAGCTTGGAAACTGCTATAAGCACGGAGAAAATCCGGGACTTCACACATCTTTTTTGGCCTGACGGAAATTACTGACTTCGGTACAATTTGATCAAATTCAATTATAAAAATAAATTAAAAAAAAAAAAAAAAAAAAAGCAAAATGGCAAGGTTGCCCTTGAAAACCTTTTAACAAAAAAAGACAAAATATCTCAATCTCCAACATCCATCTGAAGTCACATGCTCTTCATCAAAGCCAAAAAAATAAAAAATAAAAATAAAAATAAAAAATGACAAAGTTTTGGGCTTCAGGAGACAAGCCATGCAGTAAGTTGACATGCATTTATCAAGACAAAGCAAAAGGAGACAAGCAAGTTCACATGCATTTATCAAAACAAGGCAAAAGAAGACAAATAAGTCAGATCACGTTTTAGAAACAGTGCTGACAATTTCAGCAACAGTAGAAGCAAAATGGCAAATGACAAGTACCAAGGATATGTCTACACCATTCATTTGTAAAGATTTTTACTACCATAGTATTCGCATTCAATGTATATAAGAGGAGTTCTATTCATTGTAAACACACACCAGAGACACACCATACTTCAATCCTCATACACTCAAGCATCCAAAACCTTTCTGGCATCCTTTGTAAACACTTCTCTTTGTAAACATTCTATATATCAATAAAAGTTCAAGTGTACAGATTCAAGCAATCTCCAGGTCTTAAGTAAGTTTTCTTTTCTTTATTTAGTTTGTTTGTTTAAATAGACTTCTAATCCAAAACAGGGAAACACTATTTTAGTTATATTATTAACCTGCTAAACTGAAGATCATTCTTTGTTCGAGCACTCTGTTATAGTTGAATGCTTGCCATACAAATAACTGGACATTAATCAGGGTACCTCTGAGTTCTTTGTATCTTTGAGTTCAGCCGTTAAGGCCTTATACTTGCATTGTGAGTGGCTGTTATGCTGAAACATGTTGAGTTCCATGTGCAAGGTTTTATGTCTAGTTGTTGTAATGGCCATCTGACTATTTAACCGGGCTTACTTTACGAATTTGGTATCAGAGCCAAGTTTAGCATTTTAATAGTACCTTGAAGACGGAAGTCATTAACACAATTGATATCACTCTTTTATTTTGTATGAATAACATATATTATTGTCCTTGTAGACCTTGTCAACCACAACCACCAGGTATTTATTGTCCCAGACACCCAACTATAACTAGTATAAAGAAAAGATTAACATATATCTCCAAAAGAATTAGCAGGACTTTGAAGAAGTAGAAGTTTTATCTTGGTTATCTTGAACATCCTTCATTTATTAGTAAATATAATAATACATAAGTGCAACATAAAATTTTAGTAGCAAAAAGAGCAATAGATCAAGTTTTAGAGACCTTGAGAGAAGAAAGAGAGTTTATAAGAAACCAGTTAGTCGTAATTTTAGAGAAAGGTAGACTATAGTTTATGATAAATTAACTTAATTTAGAAATTTAGTGAAACTCAAAAAAGAAAAATAACCTTAGACCAAATAGTTTAGTTTGTTATTTTCCATTGAGAAAGCATAATCATATTTTGCATAGTGAAGAAAATCCACAAGCCAATAGTATTGTAGATGTAACGACCCATCCCCAAAAGTTATAGTCTTTATAAAATTTTAAATGTGAAATTTTGAAAATGCCCTTCGAGGAAAATGCATTGATTTTTGTTGACCGCCTTGTCGAGTTATGTAAGATTCATTTTCTTGGTGTATCCTTGTAGTACTTGTTGTTACGGACGTGTGGGCGTAAACGGGGCGCAATTTGGAGTTATAACGAAGGAGATATTAACATTTTAAGTTAGGGGCATTTTAGTAAATTAATAAAGTTCAAGAAAGCTCCAGATTTTCAGAGCAAAATCTGGAAAGCCACGTGTGTGGCCCAGATTAAAAGAAAAGAAAGATGGTTGGTGCAGATGTAAGATAAAGGAGAGAAAGGAGGGCGAAACAGACCAATGAGGAAATGAGAGATGAAAGAGTAACCAATCAGAGAAGAGAGAAAGGAAGGAAAGGAGAAAGGAGGAGAAAGAGGGGAACCAAACCGGATTCCCCTTAACCCGCGAACCCGGTTGCGACCCATAGGTTTCTCTGACGAAATTCATCATTTTTCCGATGGATTGGGCAGATTTACCACTCCCAATCATCATATAGACCTTTCTTCTACCATTTCTATATCAAATTTGTGGAGATTATGTTTGGAATTGGGAAGAAATGAGCTCGTGGGTGCCGTGAGACCCGTGGCCAAGATCCACCAAATCTGAAACGTGTTCTTCCAATTATTACCACCATTAGACTCCCCTGAGGTATGAAACAAAGCCCATGCGTTGGTTGAGCTGTTGGAGTTTGTTTGGAGTTGAATCAAGAACCACTCATTTATAGGGTGCCAACGGGTTTTCGTGAAATTGGGGCTTTTCCCTGCCAAATTGGCCTTGGTTGCAGGTATGAAAGTTGCTCTACTCATTGAGATCTTCATTTGTGTGAAGTTTGAGAATTTTTAGAAATAGTTGAATTTTTAGACGAGTCGGGACGGCCGACCGCCACCTGCGACGGCGCGTGGGCTGAGGCATCCCTTGACCTTCCTAGGCTAAATTTGATTCTCCAATTTTGTATGTAAAGTCCGATTGACGAATTTCCATCATTTGAACCTAGTTCTGTTAAGGTCCGCCACTCAATTATTATAGCAATCAACGATCCAACCGTTGGATGATTATTGTAGCAATCGACGATCCGACCGTTGGATCATCACTAAACTTTGATAAATTATAGTACATAATATTGAGGATATTAGAAACTTACGGATCGGGAACCCGACTTATGGATCTTCCCGAGTAGGATATGTAAGTTACATGTTTTATTGATAAGAATTCTAAGACGTGATTTGAAAATTGTTCTAGGTACTGATCGTTCATGACGCCTTGATGTTTGTGCTAGGGAGTTATAGCGCGGACTCCAGGTGAGTGGGCTTTTGGTCTTCTATATATACGTATATATATGTGTTTTCCATTTTCCCAAAAATGGTTTAAATGGATTTACGTTTTTAAAGGCCATGTCAATTGCATTACATTTTAGTATATGCATTAGTATAGATATGCATATTATTGCATGACGCTGCAGATGCCCAGGTAAGCTTCAGGTAAGTGCATATTGATGATAGTGAATGCAGTGTGTATGGTTATGTTTAGATGCATTTAGTGCTCGTTATCCTGCACCCCGGTGTTAGTGCTCCGCCCAAGGCTAGGGCCTAGACTTCACGTGATCGTTCACCTCTCGCACCATATGCTCACATCCAAGGCAGGTGTCATCCTGTCGTACAAACCACATTAGGTGGTTTCGACTCGTAGGTGACTTGCGATACTTCGCATAGCCTTCACGTGATCGTAGCACTTGAGCGTATGTATTTACACCTAGCTTGTCGTATATATCACATTAGATGGTTCCGACTCGTGTGCAAGAATTGGTTAATGAACTATAGGTTCAGCCATACAGGTCACGTTAGGTGACTCCTACTGGCATATCATTTTATATTGATTCACAACACTTGGCTTACATATTTATTATTGAGATACTTGACATGGCACATACTTTGGTTTTCATTGCTGTCAAGCCTGATTTTTATTATGTATATATTATTATTTTCTGGAAAATTATACGGGTTTTACAGCGAGGGGTTATAACATTTTCAAAAGGTTTTTATTAAAACTTTATGTTCAGGCCCCCTCACCCTTGTTTTTCGCCCCTCCATGTTTTAGCTGCTGAAACTTCGTATTGACGAGGATTCTTGGCAAATCTCAGTATATGTGGCTACCTCTAAGGGTATGATCCTTACCCAAACTACTGTACTTTACTTATACTCTGACGTCGTGTGTGAAATGGGTTCATTCTCGCTCACAATGCACTCTTGTCTTTAGGTACTTTTAGGTTTAAATTTATTCACATTTTCCACATCACTATACTTTATGACTTCGTCACCTTCTAGGTGTTGGCTATCACAGCTCGATTCGGAGTCCTAGTGGACATTTTGGGTCGGGGTGTGTCAGTAAATCTTATTCTTAGTCAAGCAGAAAATATAAACTTAGAAAATAATAAGCATAATCATTTGTTAAACCAGTTGTTAGAACATTTTCAGAAAAATTCCATAAAAACAATTAGAAAAAATTTAGATTATATTACATCTCAATTAGAATACAATAATAAAAATATTCGAAGGTTTCCTGGCAAAAGAGAGATAAAAGAGCTTATTGACCTCATAGATAGTAAGTCTAAGCAAGTAGAACTTAAATCATTAAAAATAGTTGAGCAGTTAAAATTAGAAGTTCAAAAAATTCAATTAGTGCAAAAAGATTTGAGTGAACAAATAGATAAGTTGCATAAGAAAATAGATAGATTATTAGTTTAATGATTGATTCTAGAACTAGTAGAAAATATATCCAAACTTTGAAAGAAATTAGTAAGTTAGATAAAGAACCAGTAGGTTTAACAGATTTTTCAACACAAGTAGCTAGTAGTAATATTCTCATTAGGCAAAATAATTTAATTATTCAATTAGTTTTAAGTTTGGTTGAAAAATTAGATCATGTTGAAGAATAAATAGTAGAAATAAATGAAGTTTTACATAACGCATCTTCATCACTTCCACCATCTTTGTTAGAAAAATTAGAAAATTTAACTTGAAGTACAAATAATCATATTAGAAGACCTAAGATAAATCATTTTGATAACAGAAAATGGAACTCTTTAGGAGAAAAGGAAAAGAAGTAGTAAGAGCTGAAGATATTTATCCAAATGAAGAAGCACAAGAATTTATTAGAATAGGTTTTGAGAGAACACAAAAAAATAAATACAATTTGTATCAATTAGGTTTATTTGAAAATAAAAGTAGAATGGTAAGTAGTATCTGTCAACATGAAGTTAGCTGTATTGATAAAAAGGTTACACTTAATTTACTTAGTAAGGAAGCAGTTATCCATTTGAGAAAATCACATTTCAGTCAGATTCACATATGAACAATATTAATTGGAATAGTATGATTAACCAGAGCACAAGTAGGCACAAAAGCTTTAGTATACATATACTATGATAGATGAGATACTCACTAACAGGCAGCAATAGCAACAGCTGAAGTAGACTTAAGTTCAAACTTAGTAGTCATATGATGTATTTCAAATTATATTATGATAATAAACGAATTTAGTAAATATATTAAAGTAAGCATAAGAACAAAAAAATTATAATATGAAAGGAAAGTATAAAAATTTGTGTATTAGTTTAATGTATATTGAAAAAATGTCTGATAAATATAATCATAAGTTTAATTTAGAATTTCAAACTTTAGTTCAAATATTTGGTAGTACACATGTAAATATGATAGAAGCAAAACTCGTAGATAATAGCTTTTTAGATGGAACTTAGTGGACATTACCTAATTTACAAGTAGCAAAAAATAGACAACTAGATAGAGTACAAATATATGAAACTAGTACAGGTAAAGCAACAATTAGGTTTAGTAATTACAAGCAACTAGAAAATATAGAAGAGGATGAGAGTGAGATCGAAAATGAGAGTATTCATATGGTTTTTGACAATTTAGATATTAATTTAGTTGAGCAAAATTTTGATCATATTGTAGATAAGCTTATAAAAGATATTAATCATTTAGATGAAGAACAATACTTAGAAAACTATAAGACATATGATTTAGGACTACATAGAATTTTAGATGAAGAGATGAAAAAATTAATCTTAGAAATAGGAGTAGAACATATTTAAGGATCAAAAGAATATAATAATTTATTAGAATTGAAAGTAGAATGTAATCCAGCAGAAGAAAGTAGTACATCAGGAGTAGAAAATCCAGGATACATAGGTAGAACTGGTCAACAATTTTTGAGACCAACAAATGAACAATATAAAGAACAAGCTAGAGTAGATTACATAGAAGAAAGTATGATGAAACCACCTAGAAAAAATAGGATTCCATATTTAAAAGGATTAGAACAAATTAATATAGCAGAAAATATATTAAATTTAGATAATGTAGATCCACAAGATTGGGAAAAAATGATTGAGAGATGGGAGAAAGGTTGCGTACATGCAACATTAATGTTAGATTTTAGTAGTTCATAAAATATGTTAGATTACTTTGAGCAAACTTTAGATGGTTTGGTTTTTTATTATTTTTAGTCATGGAAAGTTTAAAATTCAGAACAGCATCATGTAGCTAAAACACGTTTTAATATTGATGGTTTTGTTACTTTGATTAAACAAGAATTTATAGATCATAATAGGTTAGATGGTAGAAGCGAAAAAAAACAGATAAGAGCAATTAGAAATTTAAAACAATTACAAATTTGTGATTTACAGTACATAGCTGAGTATACATCAGATTTCTTTAAATATTTAGGAAGAACATGTAGAATTAGTGATATTAATTTATTAGATACTTATATGACAAAAATAAAATGACTAATAGGAGAAAAGATTTGGAATAAATGGCAAAAGCATCCAAAGAAAAATGATATTGAAATAGGACATAGAATTCAACACGTATATGATACTTAGACAAGAGTGTAGTAAAATAAAAGCTAAGAGATAGATTAGGAAATAATTTTACATGAGTTGTAAAATATAGATTTATCACAACAGTATGGTTGTCATAAGAAAAATAAGCATAAGAAAATATACAAAAAGAAATATAGGTCATATAAACCCTACAAACAATATAAGACCTTGAAGACCATAAAGGAAGATAAAATATATTCTAAAACAATTTAGGAAAAGAAGTGGCAGACCTTGGATTAGAAAATATAAAGCACCAAAAGATAAGAGTAGTTGTAAATATTATTTATGTGGAGAAGTTGGACACATTAGACCTAAATGTCCAAAATTAGGAAAACAGCTGAAACATAAAGTACATTTGATGGAGTTGTTTAAGTTAGAAGAGGATGAGGAAATACACTCAATATATAGCTTAGATGATTTAAGTGATAATGAGAGTATTTATAGTATAGAAAGTATAAATATGATAGATTCACACTCGGAAGATTCAAGTAGTTCAAATAGTGATTTAGAAGAGTATATGTGTGCATTCATAGAAGAACAACATAAAGAAGAATATAAATATATAAATTTAGGTTGGCCATAAAAAAGTCATAAGTGTAGCAAGTTAGTCGCAAATAAATATTATAATACATATTCAATATTATGTGAAAAGTGTTATTGTAATAGGTTATTATAAATTAATTCAGCAGAATCACAAGAAAATACTGAAATATTAGGAAATATTGTTTATAGTATAGAAAAGCCAAAAAAAATTGTTCTTTAATTACCATAAATTGTGAAATAGAAATAGCAAAAGAACACAAAATACAAATAACAACTATGATAGATACAAGAAGTACAAAAAATGTAATAAGAGAAGAGTTAGTTTTAGAAAAATATAGACAAAAATTAGCAAAACCAGTAAGAATAACATAGTTTGATGAGAGACCAGTTTACTTAACACATTGCATTAATAATGAGTATATTAAAATAGAAAAATAGCAATTTAATTTACCATTAACATTTATTTCACCAGTAAGATCAAACCCATTCATGTTAGGTTTAAATTTTTTGAAAAATTTACAAGGTTTTTTATTTATGAATCTTAACATAACATTTTTCAAGAGAGGTATTACAATAACTGATCAAAGTAATACTGTAGAAGCATACAAAAGCATAAATATAGAAGAGCCTAGTGGTCAAGATAGTTATTATTTAGAAAATTCAGAAGAAAATGTCGAACATAATAATATAGAAGAGTTTGATGAAGAAATATTTGAACATGAATATCCAATTTTAGAAGAAGGAACTCGTATAGAATTATTACAGTTAGATAGA
The DNA here is from genome assembly GCF_041283825.1 of Pyrus communis. NCBI lineage: Eukaryota > Viridiplantae > Streptophyta > Magnoliopsida > Rosales > Rosaceae > Pyrus > Pyrus communis. The sequence goes on along the minus strand of NC_142570.1, from coordinate 11,997,078 downwards.
CCAAAAGTTTAAAAGAATTATTACAATTAGCAGAACAAACTAGAATTATAGGAGAAGATCCACAGTTAAATTGGAGTAAAAATAAAATATTAGCAAAATTAGATATAATTAACCCAGATTTAACAATTAAGACAGTTGATATGCCTTGTAGTTTATTAGATGAACAAGAGTTTAAACAGCAAATAAAAGAGTTGTTAAATTTAAAAGTAATTAGACCCTCTAAGTCTAGACATACATTAGCAACATTTGTTGTGAGAAAATATTCAGAGCTAAAGACAGGTAAGGCTAGAATAGTTTATAATTACAAGAGATTAAATGATAATACATATGAAGATAGTCATAAGTTACCAAATAAGGATGAGCTTATAAATAAAATTCAAGAGAGTAAATATTTTAGCAAATTTGATTGTAAATCGGGATTTTGGCAATTACGATTAACAGAAGAATCAATTGAGTGGACAACTGTACTTGTCCAGAAGGACATTTTGAGTGGCTTGTTATGCCATTTGGACTTAAAAATGCTCCATCGATCTTTCAAAGAAAGATGGACCAAATTTTCAAAAAATATGATAAATTTTGTAGGGTTTATGTAGATGATATTTTAGTACATAGTAAAAATAAACATGAACATAGAAAGCACTTAGAAATAGTTTTACAAGAATTTATCAATAATGGAATTGTGATTAGCAAAAATAAAATAGCATTAGAAAAGTAAGATATAGAATTTTTAGGAATGTATATCAAGTCAGATATAATACAATTACAAGATCATATAGAATTTCCAGATAAGTTAGATGATAAAAAACAGTTACAAGCATTTTTAAGAAGAAAAATAGCAGTATTACGTAATAAAACTAGTAAAACAGAACAAAAATATTTTAATAGTGAATATATTAAATTAGTTCAAAATATAAAGGAAGAAATTAATCAACTCAAGCCATTAACATTACCATTAGATGATAGTTACAAAATAGTTGAAACAGATGCTTCATCATTATGATGGGCTGGTATACTATATTAGAAAAAACATAAAGAGACACCAAAGTTTGACGAACAAGTTTGTAGATATTCATTAGGAAAATTTAGTGATGTATAGTTAAGATTACCATAAATAGATTTAGAAATTTTAGGAATAATTAATTCACTTGAAGCATTTTCTTTATTTTTACATAATGAAGTATTTACGATTAGAACAGATTGTCAAAATATAGTTTCTTATTATAACAAGATACATGCTAATAAATAGGTAGCCCGAAGATGAGTTAATTTTATTGATTCAATTACAAGAAATGGTTTTAAACCAATTTTTGAGCATATAAAAGGCAAATGACACCTTGAAAAAAGAATTGAAAATAAGTTTGGAAACTGATCAACATAAGAATAAAGAAAAAGAGGTTATTAAACCCATAGAACAAGAGGCTAATGAGCCCATAGAAGAGATTAAGATTGAGCTCTCAGAAGAAGACATTGAAATGGAGTAGTATCAAAATAATGAGCAGCATCAACATCTGAGTGACAAAGAAAAACAAGAAAGATATGAAAGTTTTCTTAGGAATATATCATTAGACTTAATAATAGCTGATATCCTATTAGAAGAAATTTCAAAATCAAAATTAAGAATAATGCCACTAGATATGCAAAATGCGATCCTGAGCAAAGTATCACAGTCAATAAAAGAATTACAATTACAATTATAATGTGCTTTGTATCATTCCATCTTTGATCCAAAACCAAGGTTGGATATTATTACAAAGATGTATCCACCATGTCTTTGTGATAGTACAGAAACTTGTATTTGTAAATTAAAAGTTAGCATGGATGTGACCAGGATTAACATGAGAGATTTTAGACCATGGCATTTTAGATATAAGCATCAGAAAAAGCATAATGTAGTAGAAGTTACCTCAACCTTACTATTAGAGTTTAGCTTTCTTGATAAAATATTCATTAATCATATTTCCCAATTAGAATCATTTCCTGAAAAGCTTATAAAAGTAGCAAAAGATTATGTAGAAAAGTGGAAAGAAATTTGCATAAGTTTTATTAGTAGTCCTCCAAATTGGTATGTACATATGCATGGGGAGAAAGCTAGGCATATAGCCATGATTAATGAAAAGTTCTTTAGACTATCTCCTATTTGTCCACACAGGTGGACTCCTTCATACAAAAATATTCTAAGATTTCAAGGGATCCAAATGTTAGCCGTAGTTGAGTTTGAAGATTTTAGGTATGATATGATACTAGTAGCAGAAGAAGAAGAAATGTATATTTACAGTAAGACAAAACTCAGTCATCAGGCTTACTCGAAGCCTCAAAATTTCAAAGGAGAAATAGTAAATATGTATTATAAGGTAAAAAAAGATAGAGAAAGAGATATAAAGCTAGTAGAAGGCGATAAACAGTACTGAAACAATTTGACCGAAGAAAAGCTGCATAACATCGACAACATGATGGAAGTATAAAGAGCTGATAGCTAATTAGTATAAGTTAAATAGCATCATGCAAAATAATGTATTTTAAACAGACAGGAATGTCAACATCATTGTGGATCTTGCTACAATAATAAAATAATGGCATAAGAGTAAATAAAGAAAAGATCTTGACCCATTATAGACTTTTCATATACAAAATGTCTTTTTGATTAAGAATGAATAGTGGAAAGCCCTTTTTATTAAGACTTCCTAAAAAAAAAAAATCTAACGGTCTAAATTTAAATTCAACGGTTAAAATAATTAGAAAAATTCTTTCATGTGTTTCATATTCTTTCATAGTGTTCCACGAGTTTCATGGTATCGGTTTAGTAATTTTTCAATATTTATCGGAATCTAAATATTTTTAGGTTAAAATGTTCATAAAATTAAATTAGGATAGTCTACATATCTTTTTTTTTTTTTAAATTATTTTAAGAAAAAAATTATCCTAAATTCATTCTTTAGTAATATGGAGCTAAATATTTAACCCTAAAAGCATCCCCAGTGAGTGGCTCTACATGAGGCTGAAAAAGTGGTAGATATAGCTCATTTTAGGGCTCTGAGAAATCTTTGGGGCTCTATAAAATAATCTCTCCAAATGAGGGGCTATATATTTTCAGGCTTTATATGAGGTTATATATAGACCTGGTAGTTTCTAACACGACATGGTGACACGACACGACACGAAAATAACGGGTTTCGGGTCAACACGATAACTAATTGGGTCATTATCGAGTAACCCGTTAATAACAGGTTCTTAACGGGTATACACGCACATAACACGTGGGTGACCCGTTAAGAAAAAAATTATTTTGATAATTTTAAAGTTTAATTACTAAAATATTTATTATAAAATACAATAGCCATATTAATATATACAATATATTCTATATTAAAAAAAATAGTTTTGTATTATTATTCTATATAAGTTAAAAAAAAAAGTTTGAGTCATTATTTATTTTTATTATGAGAGTTCCTTCTTGTCATTACTAGGATAAATTTAATTTAACATTTTGTTGTCCAAAATTAAAATAAACTAGTATAGTATTTGTATAGGCAAGAACTAAGAAGACATACATACAAGTATGAAAAATGTGAAAGAATATATAAACACTCATGATTCATCATTATTCTTGTACGAGTAGATAATGGTTACACTTACATTATCGTTTAGATTTTTAAAATCCTCCAAACCCTCATGAATAATGTTTTTTATTTGAGGGAAAAATTAATAAAATTAATACTAATTATTCTAGAAGTGTAAAACATGTAAAAAAATATATACAATCACTCAGAGTGACAAGCTTTACAACTTTCATGAAGGGTCAGCTTCAAAATCCAACACTATAATCCATAAATCTTAAATTTATATTTAACCGTCGATTGTCATTTACACGTTATTCTTCTTACTTAATTTCATTTTTAAAATTTTCTTTTTTGAAAACATGATCGTCTGCCGGATGTACGAAGATGAATAGTTTAGATCTTTGATATCACGATATTGACGGTTAATTGAAATATGAGTTGATGTCATATAGTTTGTAGAAACTTTATAAACATCAAACAATATTTTCACTAATTGTAAAACTCTGAACATAATATCAACGATTCAAACCATTCATCTTCCTGCATCCTCTAATAGATCATGTTTTCAAAAAAGAAAATCCGAACAAACAAAATTTGATGAGAAAAATGAAGCATAAATGTAAACAACAATCAACAATTAAATTTTGATATATGATTTATATGATTATAGTGGCGAAGTTCGAAGTTAAGCTCTTCATGAAAGTTGTAAAGCTTGTCATTACGAGCGTTTATATATTTTTTTTCTATATTTTTTACACTTCTACATTAATTAAAAAACTATTAAAGACTTTACTTAAATAACAGCCGTAAGATAAATGAGAGTAAATCTGTACCATTGGATTCTATTTCACTTATATTATTAGAATTTTTTTGGACAAAAAAAAACCCCTTCTCTATTCCATTATTTTCCAATTTTACCATTTGATCAAAACAAAAGCCCTAATCCCTTTCTCTCTCCCCACTCCCGTAACCCTTTCTCCCTATCTCGCCGTCTGTTTTTCCTAGCCCTTCTCTCCCACCGTATGCTCAGTTCTTCCGGTAGCCTCACTCAGTTTCTCTTTTCTCCTCCCTCGTGCAGTGGACAAAATCATCCTTATCATCTCTGGTCGTCTCTACATCTCTGCATCTCCATTCTCCAAATTCCACTCTAGGTTCAATTTTGTCTCTAAATCTCTGCATCTCCTTTCTCCATCTTTTTAAGTTCTTCATTTTCCCCATTTGTTATTAATTTTATGTTTTATGTCCGTGCGTTCTTTGTTCAAAGTTTGGTTGTTTGTCTTCTTTTTAATCTTTTAAATTTGTTGCTATCATTTTGTCTAGCTTTTTTTAATATCTGATTGTGCATCACCTTGCGGTTGATTTTCATACTTTCTCATTACTTTTTTGGGGATATTAAGTTACTATCAAATTATGTCAACATTTATTCATATTAATTGTTCCATGGCATGCATTTGCAGTTGGATTGAAGAAACTTGGAACCGAGGAAGTTCAGAGCCTACCTTTCTTTGACACTATGAAGGTTAAGGTTGTTGACGCACATGCAATTTCGGATGCTGCTAAAAAGCTTGGATTAAATTTGAGAGTAGTAGACTCAAGCACTGTAAGTTTTTTATTTTTATTTTTGTGAGTCTCTTGCATCAGTTATTTCACTAAATGTTCTTTGAGGATGGAGGATGGAGTGCTTTTACTTCATGAGGTACCTGAATGTTAAACTCCTTTTGTTTGACGAAAAAACTACCTTAGAAGATGTTGACAAGCTTGTCAAAGCTTTTGCTTTGAGCAAGCCTATAAGTGTTTTATATCTTTACCATAAAGTTGATATTTTCAATTTATTATAATGTTAAAACTTGCTGCTGTAGAAGAGTTAATTTCTGGTAGGCAGATGATTATAGTGTTGTTCCTATCATGCATAAAGTTGTAGTAATAATATTGTGAGATTTTGTGTCTGCATAAATTCAGTAGTGGTTTTGATAATCAGAAAGTAATCACTCAACTTTGTTGTGATTATAGTTGATTTGATAATGTCATAGGGACTTTTATCATACGTTCAAATTGATTTTGATATATCCATTTTCTGTTTAGTATTTATAACACTCTTTGCATATTTACATATTAAAAACATAATCTATAGTTATATTTTCGCTCCTGCAACAATGTTTGATTTTTCTATGTTTAGTTTATGCGGAAGAGAGTGCTAATGTGGAAAGCCTCACTGAAAACATCATCAATATAACTCTTGAAGACAATATATCAAGCCAAAGTTCCAATACTATTTCCCATGGTGATTGAGGAAAATTGAAGGGTTTGATTGGAAGAAAATGTGCAAGGTTCCAATGTTCTAATGTCCTTAATTTTGCAAATCTTTTGAACATTTATATTTTGTAATGTTCTAATGTTTTTTTTATTTTTTATTATGCTCTTATTTTGGGTATATAAATATATACTTAAAAGAAAAATGCGTTTATATGTTTTGGATGTGACAATATGGTATGTATATACTTATATAATATTATGTTTTTCATTTGATTATTTATTGGTTTAAAATATATTTTCCTTAACGGGTAACAGGTCGGGTCATATTACCTGTTAATATTATGGGGTCGATTTCGGGTCGGGTCATTTTACCCGTTTATTTTAACGGGTGTTACACAACACGACCCATTAAGATATTGGGTATGACACAAAAATGACACGAACACGAAAAACACAACACGAATGCAAAGTCTAGCTATATACATTTATTTATGTACTAATTTGATTATGTGATAAAAAAAAAATTTGTATTAACTCAAAAAAAATATATATGAACATTCAACGTAAAAAAATTCAAATTCTGACAAAGTTAGATTTTATCACTTATGAGCCGTTGGTTAGCTTATCTTATCTCAATCTTATTTGTTGGTTTGTTTCCCTGAAATCAGACAAGATAAGATTTCATCTCATAACTAAATTGTAATGCTCTTTCAATTTAGGTGTGTTGTTTGTTTATGTTTCGATTTACGTCTCTAAACTTCCAATGTCATTTTAATGTATAGTGTTTTTTAATTTGGAAATTAATAAAAGTAAGCTTTTAGTATAACATCTTATATCATTTTATGTATTAAGAAGCATTAAACATACAAATAAAATGAAGGAGGACCTTTGGAACAAAAATAGATAAAGAAAAAGTGCTATAAAAAGAATAAAATGAAAGTATAAGTGTATTGGCAAGTGGGGAGAGAGTGGCAAAATTTGACTTACATGGGCAGCTACTTTTCTTGTGGGAACCACTACTTTTTGAGAGTAGATTTAGCCTAATTTTTTGCTACCCAAGGTAGGAAGTTGCTAGCCTAAGTGGTGGATCTAGCCTCATTGTATGGCTCATTGGTGATGAAATTTCTCATTAGGGCTTCAAATGTAGTAGTTTCATGGAGCATAAAGCCCCCATAGGGGATGCTTTAAGGGTTGGAGTAGAAAACTGTTTCTTGGTTAAAACCTAAGTTTTATGGGTTAAAAAATTTAGGTTTAACCTAAGCGTTAGAGATGATCTTAGAATGATGTCATGTCCACTCCATTATCTTATTTTCCTCCTCACTTTAATATGTAAATTTATTGACAAATTTAACCTCATGCAAAATGACCTTGAAGACCTAAACAAAACAAGGTTCTAAAAATTAAGAAAGTGTTGTATAATTGACGATGTGTGTGTAAAGTGGAATAAATAAAACAAGACACAAAATTTACGAGGTTCCTCTACAGTCAGTGTGACTGGAGTACGTCCTCGGGCAGTAGTAGTGCTTTCATTATAATTTGAATAATAAGAGTACAAAGATAACTCTATTTATTCTCTCATCTCCTCTTCCTCTCTTTCTCTTCCCTCATCTCTTTTTCTTTGTTCTATATTGAAAGCATACGGAGTGCTCTATTTATAGAGCAACTCCAAGCACACATCTTTGACAATATAATTTTTATGTATTTTCATATTCAACTTTCACTTTGCATGGGTATTGAAAACTTCTGCCCATGCTGAAGAATTCTGCTAATGAACTGTGGGCATTCATTGCCATCAGACTTTTCAACACTCCCCCTTGGATGCCCACATATCAACATGAGTTGCCTCGTTAAGATCTTGATCTATTTTTGGATGCTCCCCCTTGATGAGTATCTCCCCCTGATTTCAAATTATTTAGGCTGATCATTGATCCTGCTGCTTTAGTCTTTTAGCGGTGATAGTTGCCGAATGAGGTGTTTCACTTGTTGTTAACTTTCCACAGACTTGTTCTTGAACTGGGTTGGAGGGCCTTCTGCTAGACTTCCTCCAAAGGTCTGAATTTACCTATTTTATCTGGAGCTGAATTTGATTCAAGGATGGTAGATACTTGATCTTGAATCGGACTTGTGATTTCTTCAAAGGCCGTCTCGACTTGATCTTGAATGAAATTGGATCATGAGGAGCTTCATGTGACAAGTGATCTTAGGCTTTGTCGGGGATGAACTGACATGTGTTTGTTGTGGTTGTCTCCACATGCTTCAATGTATCATTTTCATTTGCCTTACTTACTCCCCTTGCAGAAGTGGTATGTTCCCTAGTTTTTCCCCATGCATGTGTGGCATCTTCTCTTGTAGTAGTTTGAGTGGAGGTTCCGACATATTGCTTTCTCTGTCCTTTCTTGGCAGGTAAGAACAAGGACAAAGGAAAGGACAGGGAGATTGCATGATATGAGATACTCTTGCTCTCGTCCCTGATGATATGAGATACTCTTACTCTGGTGTGACTTGTTTGTAGAGGTATTCTCAGAGAGGAAGAAAAATGAGTATTTCGAGATACTTTGTGAAAGATGCATTCTCGGAGATGAGGAAGAGTTAGATATTTTTCAGTTCTGCCTTGCCATGGAGGACAGAGGTTGACATATATATGGATTTCCCAATAACAGGTAGTAGTGATGTGCCTTTACTCTTGTCAGCAACTGTGGTGTAATTAGAACAGTAAGATTCACGCGTTTTCAACTTTATCAGAGATCTTTGACAAAGTTGCACATGATATCCAAGAGCTGAGATTGCGTCTGAGAAATGTTGACAGACGTCATGCAGGGAAATCCGGCTTTTGAAATTCGAAAATCGGTGTCTCTTCGATTTTTGAATAAGTGGTCATGTTGCCCCTCCTTTTATAGAGATATCAATTTTGTTCAGAAACACTCAGAAAATTGTTGCCTACAGAAATTTCCCTTTCTTGTACTTCTGAGATTTTCTCTGACTTCCTTCATCATTTCTGAAAATGGCTTGCCCATCTAACATTTGCTTAGATTTGAGTCTCAAGATTGATACAGATGAGCAGCGTCAGGATAACATATGGCGCCCGTCCTTCTCATCTTCTAATGGTCCTCTTACGGTTGGGGACTCTGTGATGAAGAATAATATAACCGCTACAGTAGTAGCCAGGAATCTTCTCACTCCAAAGGACAACAGAATCCTTTCAAACTGGTCTGATGACGCAGCCATTCAAGACTCATTGGCTCTTAGTGTTCAATGTGCGGGCTTTGTAGCCAATATGGGCCAGCGCCTACTTGCTCGAACTCACCAAGTTGAATCATTAATGGCTGAGGTGGCAAGTCTTAAACAAGAAATTAGAGGGCTCAAGCATGATAATAGAGTGTTACACATGCTTGCAAATAATTACTCTACGAACATGAAAAGAAAGCTCGACCAACTACTAGAATCTGAAGGTCGGACTCAAAATGACAATAGGGGGTTCGAGTCTTTATTCCAAAGACATCCATTGTCTTAGCTGTCTGGAGTTCCACCAAGTATTGAGACTCCAAATAATCAACTTCTGGTGTCTTCCCCTTCTGGGGTACTTCCGAGTACTGAGGCTTCACATAAGCAACCTTTGTGAGGGTTCCCTCCTATTTGTTTGTTTTAACTCATATGTATGTAATTTCTAGGAGATATTAATATATAAGCTTTATTTTATTCAGTGTATTGTGTTAAATACAATAAAGCATATATTTCACTAAGATGTGGTACTTCTGGACCAAATATCAATTTATCTTTACCCCTCACGAAGATAAATGATCATTCTTAGTGTCTAAATCATTTGAGTATTCAACTCATGATCTTCAATCCATATGATTCTTTAATATCATAAACATCATGGATAAGATTCGTGTTGGCATATTGTTCGATTCTGCAGTTCGAGAGAATATTTCTCTCAACACTTTATAATCTTTCTTGACTCTTTAGGAGTCCCAATTTAATATCAACTCTTGCAAGGGATTTTAGTATGGTGCAACAATACCATAACGAAAATACTCACTAAGGCAATTTATATCATCCATTGGTATTGAGTATATATTTTATGCTTTACCTTTCCGGGGCTTACTTCAAGCAATTTGAATCCTTCATGGATTTTCTACACTTCATGACACATTTTCCTTTAGAATTTATACAGAGCAATTCGCTTCCATGTATATTTGAGGGATTTACTTATGGAGATATGATGTGGGCGACTCATAACCCTTCGTATATAATTCTCCATTCATATGAACTCCTTTACAACCATGTGTCATATCATGTGAGTGTATTTCAAGATATTACAAATGGCCATATGTAACCTTCTAGGTTCAACATCTTTTGGCTATTTGTATTGTATCCAAGTATATAAGTCTATTTTTCCACGTTCTTACAAAATTGTAATGGAATTGCCTTTCTCCATTTTGGCCCATAATTTTGTTGATGGAAAAAGAACGAGACTCAATATCAACACAGCTCATTGATGAATTTAGTAGCTACTTGTAAAAACCAAAATTACCATTGGTTATCATCAATCTGTGATCCCATATTCTCATGTGCATGCGCATGCATAAAAGCTTTTCATTTCTTTTTGGATATCCATTGCCTCTTCAAGGGCATTGCACTATCTCTTCCAGGATAGTCATAATTTAGAGAATGCGGATCATAACCTCTTCTTGAGCATTATAGAGCTTGGATTTTAATCTCCACTTCGGGAGTTGAGTCATTGGAACCTATACGTCTATCATGCTTCATGCATGAGACATCAACATTCCCATGTTCGCGGATTGACCTTTTTGGGACAAGTATCCTTGCGACAACTGTCATGCGTCTGGCATGCGACAGTTATGCTTCGGGAATGCAATAGTTTTAGTAGTGCCATATTCTTCTTCTTTTGAAGGACTAAACCTTTTGAGTTTGAGGGTCTGCCACGCTTCAGGCGTGCAACAGATAAATCATTTGCTGCCATATTATTTTGTCCAACAGGGACATTAATTCTTGTAGGCACATTTGCAGCAAGTATATGTGATTTCATCACTTTCGTTGCATCATTAAATGCATCTGGCATTTGATTGGCATATCGTTGCATCATTCAATTATTCCCACTTCGTTTGTATATTGATTGCTTCATGAATCAAAATAAGACAAATTCTCTTCGTTCTTCTGGAACGGTTTTTTCTCATCATTCTTCTGGAATGATATTTGCTCATCGTTCTTCTGAAACGAAGTTATTTTCTCCCCCTAACGGCGGGAAAATTGTCTTATCAAAATGACAGTCCGCAAACCACGCGGTAAATATATCCCCAGTCAAGGGTTTTAAATATTGAATGATAGATGATGTTCAATATCAATGCCTAATCCGCAATGATGCTTCATTTCAGTATGTTATGGCAGTGCAATAGGCACATAGATAACACAACCAAAAACTCGTAAATGTATAATGTTTGGCTGGTTCTCAAACACGAGTTGTACTGAGAAGTATTGATGGTTGTCAACAGGTCTCAACCAAATCAATAATGCATCATGTAAAATGACATGTCCTTATGTAGAAAATTGGCAATTTCATTTTCATGAGCAGAGCGCGGGTAATCAATTTCATCCGCTTAATAAATGCTTCTGCTAATTTTTGAGTATGGACATAAGGAACTTCTGGTCCTTATTTAATAGTCTGTAGACTGAGACTATTATGGCTTTTATTGCAATTAAGTTGAGGCACTACGACACTTCAAACTTAAGGTACTCATCAAGGAACTTCATGTCCTGATCTTGAGGATCAAGGGACTTCATGCCCGATCTTTTTGTTTGATGGAACTTCAGGCCCAATCATTTTTATTTGATGAGGATCAAGAAACTGCAGGTTCTGATCTGATCAAGGAACTTCGGGTCCAGTATGTACTAATCATAACAAAAAGAAGTACAATAAATAAATTAAAGCAATAGGCGGTAATTCCAACCATAATGAATAAATTTCATTTAAGTAAATATAGCTTGTGACAAGGGCTTTAATTCAGCACCATTCACATAAATCAAAACTTAAAGCAGTAGGCGGTAAAACCGTCCATGATAAATAAATTGCTTTAAAGTAAATAGAACTTGTGAAAGGGTTTTAAACCAACACCAATTCACATAAATAACAAGAAGTATCATACCTCCTTTTATTTATTATTTTTCTTTCTTTTGTCAGCACTTATTCAAACCTTATTATTATTACTTTTCTTATTCCTGCAGCATGGTGCCATGCACCAACATAAACCATTTATATTATGTTGACCAAATGGTGCCATGCACCAACATAAACCATTTATATTATGTTGACCAAATGGTGTCATGCACCATTCAAATCCTTATATATATATATATATATATATATATATATATATATATATATATATATATATATGGGGCGGAACTAACAACAGGCGGCAAAGCCGGCCATAGAATGTAAAATGCGGAAGTAAAATATAAAATAGCAGCAGGAGGCATAGCCGTCCATAGAATTTAAAGTGCAGAAATAAAACATATAAAAACAGAGTAGCATATCAAAATAATGAATTAAACGTAATGATGCAAATATATTTGGAAAATAAGTTTTATTGAAAACTTACTGCAATGCAGATAACAAACAGGTATTGCCTAATGGCAGATGAAACAAGTAAACAAAGAGATGGAGCTCGCAGGCATCCTGAATAATATGTATGTATTACAAGTGTTTGAATAATCTCAGAGACTGAGCTTTTGAAGTTAAAAACTTATTTCTCTTCTGAAGATGAATCCTTGTTATATAGAGCGAGGAGGTTGAATGAGACGTGGCCAAATGATCCGGGAATCCCGCTGTCTGCTAAAGCTGGGTGAAAGAATAGTGAAGATGCTTTGATTCTTTTACAAAAGTTAAATGAATAGTGACCTTTTTGTTTTTCACTATTGTGAATAGTGACCTTTTTGTTTTCACTATTGTGAATAGTGACCTTTTTGTTTTTCACTATTGAAGAATAATTCTTTGTCTTTTGCGGAAGAGATGAAAACAGCTACTGCTGATGATGCTGCTGGGCTGACACAATCACATGGGCAAATATTGCTCTTCAGATATCAAATGGGTCCTGGGCATCTTGAAAATCTGTTTGATCAGCCCATTTGGCGGGAAGCTGAGACGAGGCATCAGAATTATCTGAATCTGAGTCTGAACCTTTTTTCTTTTGCAGCAATGCTGCTTCCGCCATTAGCAGCTGAGCCATATCCAGTAGTTGGGTAGTTTTTTCTTTCTTTGAACTGGAGGACTTGACTGACTTGGAAATTCCTTTGAGAGAGGAAGATGGACTAATGTCTGATAAGGACTGAACTGGTTCCTGAGCTTTTGGTAATTCAGGAAAGTGCTGATTTTCTGGCAAAGCCTGTGAGGACGAAGTTGAAGCTTTGATTGGCAGTACCTGAGAAGATGCCTGGGGAAATTCCACTTTTACAAGATCAATAATTTTTTGGTGGTTGAATTTATCCCACCATTTTACCCATCGGGTTCTGTAAAGACCACTAGTGTCCATTTCAAAGTTCCATTTGAGAATCCATGGGATCTTGTACTTGGCCATGAGCAGTGAAAAAATAGTAACTCTGTTGTCGAAACGACTTCTGTCAAAACTGGGCTGGAAGTTGTTTGTGAGAACATGACGAAGGTCATCTGGAATGATAGAAGAGCTTGGGCCATGGGAAGCCCACCAATCTGGAAACCATGCAGGAAACCGCAATCTGAAATTTTTATCAAAGGTTATGAACCATGAATGACTAAAGTCTTCTGTCTGGTGGAGAAAAATGTTGGTCCATGCTTGGATATAATCATAGTAATTGTAATGATTGTTTGGGATGAGAACATGCTGAGTATGAAGGGGTTTTGTGTGATAAAGGGGAATTCCCCATTCGAGTTCGGTAAGGAATTTTCCAATATGGAGAGAATGGTACAATATTTTGCTTTGATGAGTGGTGCTGTAAATGGGCTTAATAGCAATGCTTTCTGTCTCAGAGAGAATGGCCTGGTAGTATTTGAGGCTTTTGTATGATTCTGTTGGGAGATAGTGAAAATTTGGAGGAAGGAGTAATTTAGCAATGCGTTCTGGAGGTTGGTTTTTGTCAATATGAAGAGGAATGCTAAAAAGCTTTTCAGAATGAGGGTTTTGGACATATGGTGATGTTTTAGCATAGCTAGGTGTTTTTGGTTGTGAGGGAGCTGGAGAACGAACTGATGAGTAAGGATCATAAGGGGTGGCTAAGGCCGTTTGGTAATTTGGTCGGATATTTCCTACTGTTGATCCTAAGGGAGTAAATCTGTTTGTAATGGCGAGGGCCGATGAAGAGTCGGGAATAGACTCTTGTTTTACTGGTGCTGGGGTTTGGGTAAGGGTGGCTGGGAGCCTTCGTTGCTGAGTAGGATTAGTACCCATTCTTCCCCTGCAAAAATTCTCTGGTTAGAAAATCTGGGATGCAATTCTGGCTGCCTTTAATGTATTCAATATCAAAATCAAAAATACTTAATATGGCTTGCCAGCGTGCAAAAATCTGTTTTGATGCAATATTTTGAACATCTTTTTGTAAAACATGTTTTGCAGATTTGCAATCAACACGAACTAAAAATTTTTGATTTAATAAATCATCTTGGAATTTGCTAATACATAATACAATAGATAAAATCTCTTTTTTAATAGTACTATAATTAGCTTGAGCAGAATTCCAAACTCCTGAATGGAAACGAACAATTTGTTCAGGAGCTTCGGAAGAAATTTTTTGTTTTAGGATACCTCCATAACCGATTTCAGATGCGTCGGTTTCGACTATTTTGAGAGAACCGGGAGTTGGAATGCCAAGGCAAGGCAAAGTCTTGACATGATTTTTGATCTGTTTGACAATGGAAGTATGATTTTGTGACCATGATGGAGGATTTTCCTTGAGACGATCAAACAAGGGCTTACATTGTTGACGCAGATGAGGATAAAATTCTGAAACATAATTGAGGGATCCAAGGAATCTTTGAAGCTGGGTTTTATCAATAATTTGATCTGGAAATTTATCAGCAAACTGGATGACTCGATCAATTGGTTGGATGGTAGACCTGTAAATATGGTAACCTAAAAATCTAACTTTGGTTTGAAATAACTTAATCTTAGATGCCGATACAACTAACCCATTGGACCTAATGATCCTAACAAATGCATGCAAATGCTTCCAATGCTCTTCTATTGATTTTGAGAAAATTAATACATCATCAATATAAACAATTGAAAAATGGCTGTATTGATTAAAAATTTCATTCATGATATTTTGAAATTCACTTGGTGCATTTTTCAAGCCGAAAGGCATTACATTCCACTCGTAATGTCCGAAAGGAGTTACAAAAGCAGTTTTGTATTTATCAGATTCATGAATTTGAATTTGCCAAAAGCCTGATTTCATATCAAATTTAGAAAAAACAGTTGCCTGAGAAAGTCTCTTTATCAAGTCTCTTTTGTTAGGAATTGGATATCGGATCCATTCTAAAACATCATTCAATGGTTTGTAGTTAATAACCAGTCGTGGAGCACCGCGTTCTAATTCTGCGTTTTTCTGGACATAAAAAGCAGGGCATGACCATGGAGATTTGCTTTTACGGATAATTCCTTTTTCTAAAAGTTGATTAATTTCAGTTTTACAAAACTCTAAAACTTCTTGATTCATTTGAATTGGTCGTGCTTTTGTGGGGATTTTTGACTCAATAAAATCTTTAACATAAGGTAGTTTAACAATATGTTGTTTTCTGTGCCAAAAAGCATTTGGAAGATCGGAACAAATTTCTTTAGTAAGCTTATCGGAAAACTGGCGAATAGAATCTAATAAAGATTTGTTTGTTAATTGTTCTTCAATTCTTTTGTGAAGAATTTCTTCTTGTAAAAAAGCAATTTGTTGGGATTTTGCAGTAATCTGGTTGAGGGTTTTCGAAACATTATCTTTTTGAAGTTGTTTTAACTTTTTAAGATCTGTTTCCATGCAAAATTCAAAAGTAATTTTTTGGCCAAAAACCTTGGTAGAAATACAGTTATGATGAACTTTGAAAGGATAAATTAATGCAATGAAAGGGAGTCCCAAAATAACTGGATCAGAAATATTTTTGATTAAAACAAATGGAGTTTTAAAACAAATATTTTGTTGACAAACATGGGCTTTGGGAATTTCATATTTTAATTTCATCGGGGATTGATTTGCAGCGCTAAGTGTTTCCGTAGACTTGTGAAAATATTTAGTAGGTATTAATCCTTCTTGAATGCAATTTAAATCTGCACCTGAATCAATTAAAGCGATGGTTTCTAAATGAAAATCTTCGATTACTATCGTAACTTTAGAATACCATTTTCGAATTCTTATTTTATCTAAAAGACTTAAAACAAGTTCTTTTGAAGAAGAAGATTTGGCTGAGTGAGCGTCGGAATCGGAATTTGAGGAAGAACCATTTTGTTCTTGGACGAGTTCTTGCGTACGTACTCTACTGAGTTGTGAACGAATTTCGGTATTTTCGGATTTTAAAAACTTAATTTCCGATTTGACTTGATTAACTTCTTTTTGCAGATCTTTGAGGGTGATCTCCTTTTTGTGTTTATTAAAACGTTCCAAAGTGGTACTGAGAGAAATCTTTTGAGAAGAAATTTGACTAGTGCCAGGTTCATGAGAAGAAATCAAATTTTTGAGTTTTTTCAAATAAAAAGATTTTAAGTCAGGGTCATCGACTTTACTAATTAATTCCATTAAAAACTCTTCTTGTTCTTCTTGCTTATTAAGCACTGAAATTTTGTTACAACAAGTGTCCGTGCATCCAAACTTAATGTTTGGCGAGGAGACATCGCTAGAACTGCTAGAGTCGGAGACGGAAAAATCGGGATTTTTGTCAGATTGACTAGAGTCGGTATTTCTAATTTCTAAAGCCTGGATAAGTTGAACCTTCTCTTCTTCAGAGATTTTTAGTTGGTTAATAACCTTTTTAACCTTGCATTCATTTGCATAATGACCAAATTTACCACACTTGTAACACTTTCCCTTTTTATTTTGAAAATCCTTTTTAGACTTTCGAAAAGGTTTTTTGTTTGAAGATGGTTTTTCATAAAATTTATTTGTCTGAAAAGGTTTGTTGGAAGATCTTTTGTTTTTATAAAATCTGGATTGATGTTTAGAAAACTTGCTGGTTTGTTGGGCTTTTTTCTTTTTACTCGAAGGAGCGATTGGAGGTAAACCATATTGTTCACAAAATGTTCCAAGTTCGTATTTAGCAATAGATTTATCTTTATGAACTTGTTTTGAAATCTTCATGTCGATACACATTTTCAATCCTTCCTTTTGAATAACATTAACTATGTTACCATAAGTAAGGGTATGATAAGGTATGACACCTTCTTCATTTACTAAAACATTTCGAATTTTGTGAGCAAAAAGATTTGGTAAACCATTGATAAATTTTTCTTTCCAAAAAGGTTGATTACTATCTTCCCGAAGCATAACTCTGGATATGAAAACATCTTTATACCATCTGAAATCACTTAAGGTTGGACACCTTAAATTACTCAGTTGGTCGTGAATACGCGTAGTAACGTTGCTGGGTGTTCCTATAAAGTGTTCTATAATCGTATAAAGTAAAGTATTTACTCCGTCGGGTATTCCCTGTCCTATCGTTTCGTCAAAAATGGGAAATCCTTCCTCATCTTTTTTGACCGCAAAGCGTATTTCATCTCTGGACTGAGAAGTTAAGTGCTTCTCCCACCAAGAATGAAGCATCCCGGTGAAACCAGTGACGAGAAGATCAACGATTTGTGTTTGTGTAAAATTGTGATTTGAAATGTAGCTATTAGCAACCATGGACATGTGTTGAAGTTTGTTCAAAAGTTCTTGTTCGGACAAGCCATCTATGTTCCACTCATAAAGTTTGTCGGCTGAAACTGAAAATTGATTTTGAATATTTCGTTCTTCAAATTGAAGGTCAGGAGGAGTTGGCCTGGGATACCAGTTTTTTGTGAGAGAAGTAGGGTTGACCGGATGAGTACGAATACGTTTTAAATCAAAAGTTGGTTGAAGATCAATGTTTTGAAAAATATTTTCAATATTTTGGATAGCAGAACTAGTTTCCGTGTCCTGAGAAGAATCAGAAGTATTTTCTTCTTCGACAGAAACATCATTGTTTTGCAAAACATTAACAACTTTCTCTTTTTTGAGCTCAGTGAGCATATGATCAATTTTTTGTAAAGTAGTCATAGATTTTAAAGCAGTGGAACTTGAAGCAGTATCAGTAAAATTTACTAAAGGTTTTTCTTTTGGAGAAGATTTTGGTTGAGACAATTTGTCGATTTTGGTTTCAATCTTGTCTAACTGTTTTCCAATGGTATGAAGACTTTGGTTTGTAAAATTATTCTGTTCAATGACAGGTTTAAAACCAGAATCTTCTTTTGGAATTTTAAAAGGGGTTGCGGGGATGTTGGTATTACCAGTGGAAATCAAAATAGTTTCTTTGGGAGGATGACTGGAAGAAATCAAAGTTTTGTCTTCCTTAACCCAATTTTCTTTGGTAACAACCGTAACTTTATTTTTTGTTTCAAAATGTTTTTCAATAAAATCAAAGAAAGATATTTCAAATTGGTATTGTTCTACAAAAACTTTCCATTCGGCATATATGGCTAGCTTTTCTTCATCACAATACTTTTTTCTAAAAATATTTCTTCTGGGGATGTTCTCCTCAGAAGCGATGTCAGCTTTAAGCTTCCTCCATCGGATTTTATGTGGTTTATTTAAAACAAGTAATTGGTGATTCACCGATGTTGTTTCAAAATCAGAAGGAGTTGGAGAAGTGGGTTCTTCTTGGTTTGGAGGATGATAAACAGGATGTGCAACTTGTGAAGAGGTGTCGACAGACTTTAATTTGAGTAAATCATTGACTAGATCTTGTTGTGCAGCTTCCTGCTCTTTTAACTTTTTGTTTACTAAAGATTTGATCAAATCTTGATCTCGACCCAGTCTATCGGTTGACGTGGATCCAGAAAAAGACTGTCTGCTAGGAGTAAAAGATTTGTGCGACAAAACTGATTCACAAGATTTTCTTGCTGGACGATCAAAATTGATTTTAACTGTGCCATCAAAATATTGTTCAATGTTGTCAAGATTAACGAGGCTGTTTTGGACGGAAACCGGCTTACTTTCATTAATTAAACACCAATCTGAGGGGAGACTGATGTCTGACCACCTAATGGTTCTTGGTACTCTAATGTTTGCGTTTTCTTGGGTTGTTTGGATTAAAAGAGTGTGGTCGCGAGGACTTTTGTTCAAAGCTTGAAAATTCATGTTTGTGCCAGTGACTTTGTAATAAACCCTAAAAATAAGTGCCAAAGGTTGTGTTCCTTCCAGGACTTGGTACCCGGAGGTTTTGATATTAAGAGTAAGAGCTTTTAAAACATGTGGATCTGAAAGACTTATTGTGAGATCGGGAAAACAATCAAAATGGATAGGTCCGTTATAAAGACTTGATTCAATCATTCCAAGAATACTGTCGTTAAAATCAGTAAATCGGGCGTCACGAAGACATAAAAGAATAGACGTATTAAGACCTTTTCGTGTTAAAGGTTTAACAGCGATTTGAACTAAACCAATGTGAAGATAGTTATGACCGTTTTTGCGATGCGCTTTGATTTGTTCTGGAACATAGATGGCTTGTCCGAACAAGAACTTTTGAACAAACTTCAACACATGTCCATGGTTGCTAATAGCTACATTTCAAATCACAATTTTACACAAACACAAATCGTTGATCTTCTCGTCACTGGTTTCACCGGGATGCTTCATTCTTGGTGGGAGAAGCACTTAACTTCTCAGTCCAGAGATGAAATACGCTTTGCGGTCAAAAAAGATGAGGAAGGATTTCCCATTTTTGACGAAACGATAGGACAGGGAATACCCGACGGAGTAAATACTTTACTTTATACGATTATAGAACACTTTATAGGAACACCCAGCAACGTTACTACGCGTATTCACGACCAACTGAGTAATTTAAGGTGTCCAACCTTAAGTGATTTCAGATGGTATAAAGATGTTTTCATATCCAGAGTTATGCTTCGGGAAGATAGTAATCAACCTTTTTGGAAAGAAAAATTTATCAATGGTTTACCAAATCTTTTTGCTCACAAAATTCGAAATGTTTTAGTAAATGAAGAAGGTGTCATACCTTATCATACCCTTACTTATGGTAACATAGTTAATGTTATTCAAAAGGAAGGATTGAAAATGTGTATCGACATGAAGATTTCAAAACAAGTTCATAAAGATAAATCTATTGCTAAATACGAACTTGGAACATTTTGTGAACAATATGGTTTACCTCCAATCGCTCCTTCGAGTAAAAAGAAAAAAGCCCAACAAACCAGCAAGTTTTCTAAACATCAATCCAGATTTTATAAAAACAAAAGATCTTCCAACAAACCTTTTCAGACAAATAAATTTTATGAAAAACCATCTTCAAACAAAAAACCTTTTCGAAAGTCTAAAAAGGATTTTCAAAATAAAAAGGGAAAGTGTTACAAGTGTGGTAAATTTGGTCATTATGCAAATGAATGCAAGGTTAAAAAGGTTATTAACCAACTAAAAATCTCTGAAGAAGAGAAGGTTCAACTTATCCAGGCTTTAGAAATTAGAAATACCGACTCTAGTCAATCTGACAAAAATCCCGATTTTTCCGTCTCCGACTCTAGCAGTTCTAGCGATGTCTCCTCGCCAAACATTAAGTTTGGATGCACGGACACTTGTTGTAACAAAATTTCAGTGCTTAATAAGCAAGAAGAACAAGAAGAGTTTTTAATGGAATTAATTAGTAAAGTCGATGACCCTGACTTAAAATCTTTTTATTTGAAAAAACTCAAAAATTTGATTTCTTCTCATGAACCTGGCACTAGTCAAATTTCTTCTCAAAAGATTTCTCTCAGTACCACTTTGGAACGTTTTAATAAACACAAAAAGGAGATCACCCTCAAAGATCTGCAAAAAGAAGTTAATCAAGTCAAATCGGAAATTAAGTTTTTAAAATCCGAAAATACCGAAATTCGTTCACAACTCAGTAGAGTACGTATGCAAGAACTCGTCCAAGAACAAAATGGTTCTTCCTCAAATTCCGATTCCGACGCTCACTCAGCCAAATCTTCTTCTTCAAAAGAACTTGTTTTAAGTCTTTTAGATAAAATAAGAATTCGAAAATGGTATTCTAAAGTTACGATAGTAATCGAAGATTTTCATTTAGAAACCATCGCTTTAATTGATTCAGGTGCAGATTTAAATTGCATTCAAGAAGGATTAATACCTACTAAATATTTTCACAAGTCTACGGAAACACTTAGCGCTGCAAATCAATCCCCGATGAAATTAAAATATGAAATTCCCAAAGCCCATGTTTGTCAACAAAATATTTGTTTTAAAACTCCATTTGTTTTAATCAAAAATATTTCTGATCCAGTTATTTTGGGACTCCCTTTCATTGCATTAATTTATCCTTTCAAAGTTCATCATAACTGTATTTCTACCAAGGTTTTTGGCCAAAAAATTACTTTTGAATTTTGCATGGAAACAGATCTTAAAAAGTTAAAACAACTTCAAAAAGATAATGTTTCGAAAACCCTCAACCAGATTACTGCAAAATCCCAACAAATTGCTTTTTTACAAGAAGAAATTCTTCACAAAAGAATTGAAGAACAATTAACAAACAAATCTTTATTAGATTCTATTCGCCAGTTTTCCGATAAGCTTACTAAAGAAATTTGTTCCGATCTTCCAAATGCTTTTTGGCACAGAAAACAACATATTGTTAAACTACCTTATGTTAAAGATTTTATTGAGTCAAAAATCCCCACAAAAGCACGACCAATTCAAATGAATCAAGAAGTTTTAGAGTTTTGTAAAACTGAAATTAATCAACTTTTAGAAAAAGGAATTATCCGTAAAAGCAAATCTCCATGGTCATGCCCTGCTTTTTATGTCCAGAAAAACGCAGAATTAGAACGCGGTGCTCCACGACTGGTTA
The DNA here is from genome assembly GCF_041283825.1 of Pyrus communis. Classification (NCBI taxonomy): domain Eukaryota; kingdom Viridiplantae; phylum Streptophyta; class Magnoliopsida; order Rosales; family Rosaceae; genus Pyrus; species Pyrus communis. Next base: position 11,975,202 of record NC_142570.1, on the reverse strand, counting down.
TTAACTACAAACCATTGAATGATGTTTTAGAATGGATCCGATATCCAATTCCTAACAAAAGAGACTTGATAAAGAGACTTTCTCAGGCAACTGTTTTTTCTAAATTTGATATGAAATCAGGCTTTTGGCAAATTCAAATTCATGAATCTGATAAATACAAAACTGCTTTTGTAACTCCTTTCGGACATTACGAGTGGAATGTAATGCCTTTCGGCTTGAAAAATGCACCAAGTGAATTTCAAAATATCATGAATGAAATTTTTAATCAATACAGCCATTTTTCAATTGTTTATATTGATGATGTATTAATTTTCTCAAAATCAATAGAAGAGCATTGGAAGCATTTGCATGCATTTGTTAGGATCATTAGGTCCAATGGGTTAGTTGTATCGGCATCTAAGATTAAGTTATTTCAAACCAAAGTTAGATTTTTAGGTTACCATATTTACAGGTCTACCATCCAACCAATTGATCGAGTCATCCAGTTTGCTGATAAATTTCCAGATCAAATTATTGATAAAACCCAGCTTCAAAGATTCCTTGGATCCCTCAATTATGTTTCAGAATTTTATCCTCATCTGCGTCAACAATGTAAGCCCTTGTTTGATCGTCTCAAGGAAAATCCTCCATCATGGTCACAAAATCATACTTCCATTGTCAAACAGATCAAAAATCATGTCAAGACTTTGCCTTGCCTTGGCATTCCAACTCCCGGTTCTCTCAAAATAGTCGAAACCGACGCATCTGAAATCGGTTATGGAGGTATCCTAAAACAAAAAATTTCTTCCGAAGCTCCTGAACAAATTGTTCGTTTCCATTCAGGAGTTTGGAATTCTGCTCAAGCTAATTATAGTACTATTAAAAAAGAGATTTTATCTATTGTATTATGTATTAGCAAATTCCAAGATGATTTATTAAATCAAAAATTTTTAGTTCGTGTTGATTGCAAATCTGCAAAACATGTTTTACAAAAAGATGTTCAAAATATTGCATCAAAACAGATTTTTGCACGCTGGCAAGCCATATTAAGTATTTTTGATTTTGATATTGAATACATTAAAGGCAGCCAGAATTGCATCCCAGATTTTCTAACCAGAGAATTTTTGCAGGGGAAGAATGGGTACTAATCCTACTCAGCAACGAAGGCTCCCAGCCACCCTTACCCAAACCCCAGCACCAGTAAAACAAGAGTCTATTCCCGACTCTTCATCGGCCCTCGCCATTACAAACAGATTTACTCCCTTAGGATCAACAGTAGGAAATATCCGACCAAATTACCAAACGGCCTTAGCCACCCCTTATGATCCTTACTCATCAGTTCGTTCTCCAGCTCCCTCACAACCAAAAACACCTAGCTATGCTAAAACATCACCATATGTCCAAAACCCTCATTCTGAAAAGCTTTTTAGCATTCCTCTTCATATTGACAAAAACCAACCTCCAGAACGCATTGCTAAATTACTCCTTCCTCCAAATTTTCACTATCTCCCAACAGAATCATACAAAAGCCTCAAATACTACCAGGCCATTCTCTCTGAGACAGAAAGCATTGCTATTAAGCCCATTTACAGCACCACTCATCAAAGCAAAATATTGTACCATTCTCTCCATATTGGAAAATTCCTTACCGAACTCGAATGGGGAATTCCCCTTTATCACACAAAACCCCTTCATACTCAGCATGTTCTCATCCCAAACAATCATTACAATTACTATGATTATATCCAAGCATGGACCAACATTTTTCTCCACCAGACAGAAGACTTTAGTCATTCATGGTTCATAACCTTTGATAAAAATTTCAGATTGCGGTTTCCTGCATGGTTTCCAGATTGGTGGGCTTCCCATGGCCCAAGCTCTTCTATCATTCCAGATGACCTTCGTCATGTTCTCACAAACAACTTCCAGCCCAGTTTTGACAGAAGTCGTTTCGACAACAGAGTTACTATTTTTTCACTGCTCATGGCCAAGTACAAGATCCCATGGATTCTCAAATGGAACTTTGAAATGGACACTAGTGGTCTTTACAGAACCCGATGGGTAAAATGGTGGGATAAATTCAACCACCAAAAAATTATTGATCTTGTAAAAGTGGAATTTCCCCAGGCATCTTCTCAGGCACTGCCAATCAAAGCTTCAACTTCGTCCTCACAGGCTTTGCCAGAAAATCAGCACTTTCTTGAATTACCAAAAGCTCAGGAACCAGTTCAGTCCTTATCAGACATTAGTCCATCTTCCTCTCTCAAAGGAATTTCCAAGTCAGCCAAGTCCTCCAGTTCAAAGAAAGAAAAAACTACCCAACTACTGGATATGGCTCAGCTGCTAATGGCGGAAGCAGCATTGCTGCAAAAGAAAAAAGGTTCAGACTCAGATTCAGATAATTCTGATGCCTCGTCTCAGCTTCCCGCCAAATGGGCTGATCAAGCAGATTTTCAAGATGCCCAGGACCCATTTGATATCTGAAGAGCAATATTTGCCCATGTGATTGTGTCAGCCCAGCAGCATCATCAGCAGTAGCTGTTTTCATCTCTTCCGCAAAAGACAAAGAATTATTCTTCAATAGTGAAAAACAAAAAGGTCACTATTCACAATAGTGAAAACAAAAAGGTCACTATTCACAATAGTGAAAAACAAAAAGGTCACTATTCATTTAACTTTTGTAAAAGAATCAAAGCATCTTCACTATTCTTTCACCCAGCTTTAGCAGACAGCGGGATTCCCGGATCATTTGGCCACGTCTCATTCAACCTCCTCGCTCTATATAACAAGGATTCATCTTCAGAAGAGAAATAAGTTTTTAACTTCAAGAACTCAGTTCAACCATATCTCTCTGAGATTATTCAAACACTTGTAATACATACATATTATTCAGGATGCCTGCGAGCTCCATCTCTTTGTTTACTTGTTTCATCTGCCATTAGGCAATACCTGTTTGTTATCTGCATTGCAGTAAGTTTTCAATAAAACTTATTTTCCAAATATATTTGCATCATTACGTTTAATTCATTATTTTGATATGCTACTCTGTTTTTATATGTTTTATTTCTGCACTTTAAATTCTATGGACGGCTATGCCTCCTGCTGCTATTTTATATTTTACTTCCGCATTTTACATTCTATGGCCGGCTTTGCCGCCTGTTGTTAGTTCATATATATATATATATATATATATATATATTTCTTAGGTTGCAGTCAACATCCCTTTTTTTCTTCTTCACATGTGCCTTGCCATTCCATCAATCCCCCTTTTCTATTATTATTTTTTCTTTCTTCTCTGTCTCTGCCAGTCTCGAAACACAAGGCCAGCTGGGTAGTTATGGAGGTTGCCCAAATTCAATTCAGAGACTAGTGTTGTTCTTGCATGACCCAGGGAACATGGCATCGTTAAGCAAGAACCTCCTTACAGAGACATAGATGACAGTGGGGTTGACGGAGGCACAAGAGAGGGAGGCCTGTGTGGATTCATTCTTGCCATCACCATCTCAAACAACCAAGTATTCATGGGAATTCTCAAGATCCGTCGAAAACAACGTGATCTGGGTTTCCAAGTTTGATGAGATTCTTCTGGATCTCTGGAAACCAGTTGTCAAGTATGAGTTTTCTCATCTCGTGACGACTTCAGGTCGTAAATTTCAATTCTCACCGGAATTCGGTGGGGCGCTTCTGGCGCAGTGGGAGAGACGAAAAATGGACATACCTTTTATTCTGTGAGATTTTAGATGACGGAGGTGAGAGGTGGATAGTGCTTCACCGGATTTATGGCGTTGTGCTTTCCACTGACATGAGAGCTTTTCGTGCTGATAACGTGTTGTATAATAGACGATGTGTGTGTACAGTGGAATAAATAAAACAAGACACAAAATTTACGAGGTTCCTCTACAGTCAGTGTGACTGGAGTACGTCCTCGGGCAGCAGTAGTGCTTTCATTATAATTTGAATAATAAGAGTACAAAGATAACTCTATTTATTCTCTCCTCTCCTCTTCCTCTCTTTCTCTTCCCTCATCTCTTTTTCTCTGTTCTATATTGAAAGCATACGAAGTGCTCTATTTATAGAGCAACTCCAAGCACACATCTTTGACAATATAATTTTTATGTATTTTCATATTCAACTTTCACTTTGCATGGGCATTGAAAACTTCTGCCCATGCTAAGAATTCTACTAATGAACTGTGGGCATTCATTGCCATCAGACTTTTCAACAGAAAGTGATAAAAGAGAATTCTTAACGTCACTAGCAGACACCCACCCAACCATTTTTGTTGACAACGAGACCAAAGAACACTCAATGATACCAAGAAAATATCAAATCGCCTAAGAAAAATTACAATCATGCACCAGATTGCTTGCCCACTATTCCAGACTTTGAACTTTTCGTGCCAATCTCCTTGATTTCAATGGCCCAGTCACCAGAGAGCAACCATAGGAAGGAGATCTCATGAGGACAAAGACGAGGCCTTGTCTTTGTCCGCTTGTTCTTGATAAGAATCGGTGTGGATGCAAGAGAGAAGAGTAAGAATTTCAATCCATCATTATCGGTCGTTCATGGTCTGGTGTGGAACTTAGGAGAGAAGCGTGGTGCTTGTCGTCAACGCGTTGCGTAGGTGGAGACGAGTGCTGGGTTCATTGAGTTTTCCTTCAGTTTTTTGTCTAATTTTATTTGATTCATATTAAAGAAAAGGTACATCAAGGTTTTTTAGAATCAGTTGGGGTGAGAAAAGAGCATTTTTACTTTTTAACATTTAGTGATAGGTGGGTATATAAGGTGGGGTGAGAAAATAAGATTGGTGGGTGACATTAGCACCACTCATCCATTAAACGGTAGCTCAAAGTTAATGACAATAATAGGTAATAACTTATGTTTGTAACAAGATGTTCATGGTATAATAATCAACGTTGATAGTGTAATAAAGATTATGGTTCTATATCTTGGGAATGGATCCCCTCCCGAGCATAGAAGGCTGAGCCTTCTGAGCAAATCACACGGGCCGTTGGATTTCAATCCAACGGCTACAATTATTATAACTTTGAAAGGAGCCTCCTGTTTGTAGCCATTGGATCAAAATCCAAGCAAATCACACAGGCCGTTGGATTTCGATCCAACGGCTACAATTATTATAACTTTGAAAGGAGCCCCCTATTTGTAGCCATTGGATCAAAATCCAACGGCCCTTATATTTTGCTCAGGAGGCTCAGCCTCCTAAGCTCAGAAGGGGATCTGTTCCCCTATGCTCAGAAGGGGATCTGTTCCCCTATATCTTCAATCATTGTATTGTTAGTATTGGACATTAAACTTTTTATTATTATAGTGATTTTATTGAAACAAAGGAATCAATACCCTTAGTTTTTTTATCCAACTAAAACATCACTGAATGAAAAACAAAAACATAAAAAACTTGAACTTATGTCAAGAAGACAACAAAGGTAACACACAAATTACAAATATGCATAACATCAGATTTAGTTGTAGGCATTAGGGTTGGCCATGAGGTAGGCTTCAAGAAGCTTGAAGAGATTGGAAGCCTTCTCTTTGCCAGCCTTAATATGCTCTTCCTTGATCTCAACACCACCCTTGGTATGGTAGTGACTGGTGGTTTTGATGATGGATCCTCCATCAGGAGATGCGGTCAATTTGGTCTCATAAGTGATCTTCTCAATCTTGTCAGACAAGACATCTCCTTCAATCATAGAGTAACTGTATGTCAAGTTGTCTTTGTCAATCCCATCGACCCTGTGCTTAACATACCCGTATTGGCTGCCTGCAAATGAATTAAAACATAAATTAGTACACAAAAAAAAGTCTTATTAATAACTTTGAGTTCATTCAAGTATAAAACATATGAACAGAGGGAGAGAATATTGAGGGTTGTCTAGCTAACCTTCACCAAAGGTAATTTTCTTGATGGTTCCAACACCTCCATCGCCTTAAACGATTTCAACGCTTTTGATTGCTTGTGGAGCAATCTTCGGGATGAGGTTATCGCCATCGAGGATAAAAGCCTTGAACAATCTAGGCGCAAGGATGGCAGAGCTGAACTCGGTTTCATATGTAAAAACACCCATGATGAACTTTGGATATGGAAACTGATCAAAGGAAAGTCTGATGCTGGAGAGGAAAGAATGCTGAGGGTGGTATTTATCGATCACAACCAAGAGTCTGATGCTGTGGTTCGATGGCCGTCCTTGTTTGTCTACCAGTTTATCCAAGTTGGTACTAAAATTTATCAGATATGTCCTAAACTGTCAAAGAAAGCACTCGGGTTGAATTATTTTCAACACTTGCTTTTAGACTCTGTACTAGACAAAATGTTTATTGGGGTCGGGTTCTGGATGGCCTTTAACTTTTTACATTTTAATTTGAATTTTCAATTCATTTGATGTTTTTTTTTTTTTTTTTTTTTAATTTTTTTTTTTTGTCAAACGATATATTTTGTTAAATTAGATGTTAGATTAATTACCGACGGAATTCAAACCTACGCCATCATGCACGGGTTTAATTCATTCCCACCGACGGGATTCATTTGATGTTTTTTTTAATGGTTTGTCGTGAAAGTCCAAAATTAATAAAAGGGGTTTTTGAACTTTCATCCTCAAAACATATTAAAATTTGTCATTTGTAAATAAGAGGTCTTAGGTTCGATTATCGACAAAAACAGTTTTGAACCACATTATTACTGGCTCATTGTGAGGCTTAACCCCACTTCCCCACCCTTAGTGTAGATAATGTCATTTGTTAAAAAAAAAAAAAAAAAAAAGAACTTTTGAAATTTAATTAAATTTATTAATATACACAATTTTACTCATTAATTTTGTTTAACTTCCTCTAGTTGTATCCTTGTAAATGTACCTAAATGAGAAAACATTAAAGAAATTAGTGACACATAAGAAGAATATATAAATACACAAGTGTATCAAAATACAATAAAATGAATGGAAAACTAATGAAAAAGGTTTGAAAAATTTGAGTTTTAACGATAAAAACAAAATAAAGGGTAAAGTGAATAGTACGAAGATTGATTTTTTAGTGTAAAAATGTGGTTTTTTGTTAAAGTGAACAGTACTGGGAGCTCTTCATTAAAGTTCCCTAAAATGAACTAATGCACCTAAATGTCTGTATCGAAATTTATTATATAAATTTATATATCTAGATGTCTTACCGAAATGGATATACCAAAATATATTAAATGAATTAGTATACCTAAATGAAGAACACAAAGTGTATCAGAGTATTTATGTAAAAATATTAGTTTGCCTAAATGTCTTTAACAAAAATATATTATAATAAATAAAATGAAAATTAGGATAAAATGTAATTAAAACATTAAAATTAGGAAGAAAATGGCAAATTAGCATAAAAATAACTAATACATCAGGTGATTAAATGTATGATGACATGGACATTGGATCAGGCGACTAAAATTAGTTTTTAATCTTACATAATGTCTTTGTCTCAAAATGATATATATTTTTTTTTCATTCTAAAATATTTTTCAAGGACTAAAATGAAGTTTTTTTTTTATTAATAAGGGGGAAAATGTTGGAGAGCTTAATTTGGTTTTATACAACTGAATAAACTGTTATTACTGCACATATAGATTGGCACATTAAATTTCATATTTCAATTTTATTATGTTTTTAGGTTAATTAAGTAAGAATCTCCAAGAAGGGTAGTTTAATTTCTCAGCTCGTAATAGCCAACATCATGGGTCTCTTCACATATGAAACTAAGTTCACCTCAGTCATCGCTTCTATTAAGTTGTTCAAAGCCCTTGTTCCTGATGCCGACAACCTCGTGCCATAGAAGCAGTTAAAATTGCTGAAATTTTTTAGAGCAACTTCACCCCACTAAAGCGATTATTGTTTGGGCTATTGAGCTAAGGCAATTACAGCCTCAGTCAAAATCAACTAATCTTCAAAAAAAAAAAAATTGTAATGTGACGTAATGATGAAGTCGACATGACGTCATCTCGCCTCAAGTGCAGAGGCGGCGAGAATGACCCAATTGCTAAGTCTGGGGGGGGGGGGTTTGGGCCCACTGAATTGTTGAGTTTCACGTCTAGAAATTAGGTATGTGTTACATATTTGCAGTAATCTCTCGATACCATTTGTTATTGACATTATCAATATTTTTTAAATTCTTGTCGATATGTTATTTAAAATCTGTCATTCAACAAAAGATAGAGAAAAAGTCATATATTCTATAGCACTTTTCACTAGTTCCTAATTACCTAATGATAATTTGTTCTTTCTATTATGGCCAGTGAGAGTGCAGATCTATTATACGCAAAAATGACCTCAGAAATAAATCAAGTCGTGATAAGAATGGTGTACGAACATTGGAATGTAGAGAAATACTATGATGATCACATTCAGTCAACTGTTTGCGCTCTCAAATTTATAAAATACTAAGAACCCCGGGCTGCTGGAAATCGACAGGGTGTACCGAGTCATATGGACAAGCCTTTTTACCACCATACTTCCATCAAAATACATATTGTAATGGATCATCATATATAGTATACGCCATTGAATCTGTTGGACCTTTAATATTTAATAGAAAATTTCACCACCCTTGGACTTGAGTATTCCGTCAAGGAACATTGTGAGGTTTGATCCCCTCTGTGGAGCCAAAAATAATCCCAAAAATCATGGAGCTGATATGTGGATTATTTCCTAAGAAAGACAAGACTGTCCCTATTAAATGAGCATGGAGCAACCTCATTCACCACACGCAGCTGAGGTAGAGCAAGCAGAGATCAACGACTGCTCAAGGCACCCTTTCCCGTAGGAAAAGTCCAAGGTATTTATGATAGAATAATCCCTTATTTTTATCATAAATACATTTCTAATCAAAGAAGACCTATTTCAAGTAAGTTATCCTAATTCCATTTATTTAGGATATTTACCTAATTACTCCAAGATATTTGTTTACACAAATATCTTTGAATATTCCACCCATAATCCACCCTAGGGCTGGCCACCCCTAAACCCTAGAGGGCCGGCCCACTTCCTCATTTTCTCCTATAAATACTTCATTTATCTCTAAAATTCAGGAGGCTTTTGCTACCCGCAAACTTCTAAACACATTCTTTCAAGAATTCTAACTTTGGCGTCGGAGGTTCTTCGACCAAAGCCCCCCTCATTCATCGTAAGTGCATGAGTCTTTTGGCCTTAATCTTAGGTGTTATTATTTTGCAGGTGCAGATTCGTCAATCAAAGAAAGGCGGAAATTTGCATCCCCAAATTGGTGTTTTCATTGAGAGCTCTGATCTGAAGACTTGAAGAAGACTCTCGTTTTCAACTTCCTTTGTTCATAAATCCACGACTACGATTGCAGGGAATTTAGAAACTATAACCAATGGGATCCCCTGCGTTGAAGGACATGGACCAACCGATGAAGATTGCGACGTGGCTCCACACCGTCGCTCCTTGAGGCTCACCACAATAAGGACCGTACCTTTGCCACCATGAGGTACCATGGCCATGCTAGCAGTGGTAGTTACCGCTGTAGTAACCTACTGGGTAGCTTCCACTCAACATGCTAGCAGTGGTAGTTACCGCTGTAGTAACCTACTGGGTAGCTTCCACTCAACACAAAGAAACCGTAAGGTAAGAGGCCCATAGAGCAAGCAGCCAACATAAACAGGCTCAAGCAGCTGCTCGCCCTCGCCAGCGGCCCTTGGCGCTTATTACCTTCACTTGGACACTAACTGCCGAGACCGAGGCAGCCCAAGCAGCGCCAACCGCGACACAAGATGCAGCGTAGCTCGAGTCCAATACACCTTCAGCTCGAGGCCAAGTAGGACAAATTGAGGCAACCTAACGCCCATGCGCCCGACCTACTGATGTAGCCCTCCAAATGGTCCAGCATGGTCCTAAACCAGTTTAACCACCCCAGACCCAGATTCCGAGGCTAACGGTTGAACCAAGGGTATTTTCATCCCACCTTACTACAAATCTGACCCATCATGGCTCAACCTTTGCACCCCGAGTTAATTACACTTCCACTACTTAAGCAGATGTTTATTGTCCCAGCTCTTCTATTCCAAATGGCAAACAACACCTATTCCAACAGGTCCTAACTGACAAGTGCACTCACACAGCAGACTGCCTTGTTAAATCATCTCTTGCAGCGTACTGAGATGCAGCATGCCCTACACGAGGTGTCCCAAAGGAGGACTAGGGCAGGTGATGACGTTTCTCTCCAACAGCGTCTCGACAAGCAACCCCTCGACTAGCCATGAATTGAACGTTCTAATAGTGTACACTCTCGTTGAGGCCCTCGAGATAGCGTATACTCTCGTCTTAGTGCATGGAAGAGCGTTCACACGCACTATTGGTTAGGCCCCTAAACAAGCATACATTCATGCCTAGTCTCGCAATGAGCATTATACACCTCACATCGGAGCAAGCAACATGACGGACGGAAAGAAGCAATCACTCAGTTTGGCTCAATTTCAACCAGCAGCCTGCAAGTAATTTGCTCACCTTTTAGGAATGTACCACATGCATCGCAGTCGTGACATAGACGAGCTGAGTATAGGGAAGAGCAGTTGAGACTAACAGGTCATGACCGGAGGCAGCCAAAAGCACCACTGCCCTGGTAAAGGAAAATTCAGGAAGAAGTAAAGAGGTCCTAGTTGAACGATTACGTGGAGTCCAGTGCATCGAGACCACAGACGAGAACATTTCGCAGGGACATGGTACACAATGGCAGATCACCTTTCACAGACGAGATCGAGCAGACGAAGCCCCCAAGTAAGTTAAATACCCTGCATTTAACCCTATTTAAAGGAGATAAACTCGGAAAGGCACTTGAAGCACTACCATAATGCGATGAACCTCTACAGAGCCAACAACGCTTCAACGTGCAAGATATTTGCCACTACTTTGTAAGGTGAGCCACAGAATTGGTTCCATCAAGAAGAAGTCTGATCATTTCTTCAACATCAAGAAGAATCCAAAGAAGTCGATCTGTGACTATGTAAAGAGGTTGAAAGCAGATAAGGCGAAGATAGTCGGCTACAATGACTCGATCGCCAACATAGCTTTCCAAAATAGACTCCCTGCATATCATCTCATGTTTGGAGAATTGATTATGAAATAAAACCTGACTCTGGCAAAGTCATTCGCTCTAGTGGATAATCATGGGTTTTGGGATGAGGCCGGACGAGCAAAAAAGGCACCTGAGTAGCTTCAGAATGAGTCCGAGACAACTCATAATAAGGTGGACAAGTAGTAGTCCAACGACCGAAGAAAGCAGGGGGCCAAGCGCAGAGATCGATCCTCAACAAGAGAAGGTTAGGCCGCCAAAAGCTATACCAAGTTCTCAATCCTAATCAACTAAATCCTCCGCAACCTCAAGAGTGAACCTTGGTTCAAGCTGCAAGGACAACTCAAATGAGACATCTCCAAGCTAGATCACACCAAGTATCGTGCATTCCACTGAGGTCTTAGTCACATGACCAACAACTGTTGTACCTAGAGGGACTACCTAGAGAAGCTGGTGAATGAGGGTAAATGCAACATATACCTGGACAAGCCAGTTGCACATCCTAGGAGGAACACACAGATGAGAAGCTGCATGTAAAAACCATTAGACTCAACTACATCTTCACCGAGTCTAAACACTTGGAGGCCATAAACAACTCCAACAAGATCAAGATCCAGCAGGTTATAACAATCTCCCAGGTTCAGGCAATCGATGCCAAACTTGGACCCATTGTTTGTTTCACCGAGCAGGATGCTGAGGGAGTTGACTTCCCACACGAAAATGCCCTGGTACTATCTGTTCAACTGGCATAAGCTATAGTCGACAGAATGATGATGGACAATAGCAGCACAGTAAATCTACTTCAACTATCCATCTCTCAGAAGATGGCCTTGGAAACCATGATAATACATTGAGCAAAGGTATTCACCAGATACACCTCAACTGCTATTGGTAGCATAACACTCGATGTAAGAACATCACCAATAATCTCAAAGCAGACGTTCATTATTATCATCGACCTATCTCCCTATAACAGGATTTTGGGAAGGCCTTGGCTAGTGAAACTGGGCACCGTAACCTCTATTAAGTACCAGAAAATCCGATTCCGTATCCCGAAAGGAGGAGTTGAAGAGATCAAGTCCGACCAGGTCGCATCCTGGTGATGCACAGTGCAAATGATGAAAGAGTCAAAGAAGAAGTCTTTCACCCCTGTAAAAGCTACTAAAGTTTAAAAGGACAAACATGCTACTTAATAGCAGCCACATCAGGCAGATTAAGATGATGGCATTCAAGAAGGCACGCCGACAGAAGAAAAACGATGGAATCCAGAAGAGGACGCCAAATGCATCATTCTTGATCCCGAGAAACCGGAAAAGATGGCTAGAATCGGCACACGACTGAGCTCAGCCACGCTCAACAGTTTCCTCTTGCACTCAACTAATCGATGCAAGCCCTTTATCAAGGCCATCAAAAATACGCAAAGAGACAAATGAGACAACGAGTGTGAGAAAACATTTCAAGACTTGACGACATATTTTACATCCCCTCCGCCACTATCCAATCTGGAAGCAGTCGAGGAATTATACATCTACTTGGCAATCTTAGACATAGCAGTAAGCTCTGCCCTCATACGAGAAGAGTTGGCGGCCCAACTGCTAGCATTCTACACTTCTAAAGCTCTCCTCGATGCGAAAACAAGATACTTGAAGATTGAAAAGCTAATTTTAGCGCTAATTGTTGCAGCTCGGAAACTCATACCATACTTTCAAGCGCATACGGTCATTGTCATGACTCAGAATCCTCTAAGATTTATCCTACATGCTACAGACACTTCTAAACGAGTGATAAAGTAGGCGTTGGAACTCGGCCAATACGGCTTGGTTTACCAACCCCGTACGATGATAAAAACTCAGGCATTGGCATACTTCATAGCAGAGTTCACTCCCAGCCTAAAGATGCAACAACATAGCCTAAAAGAGTCCCTGAAGCAGCCAAGAATGCCCTGGCCGCATAAACCCTTTTTGACAAAGACTTTTGGCACCTGCACACCTACGGTTCATCCAATTACAAGGGTTCTAGAGCAAGCTTGGTTCTCATCACTCCAGACTCAATGCTCGAGGAGGCAATCACTCTAGGCTTTAAGGCCTCAAACAACGAAGCAGAGTACGTGGCCAATTGGCAGGCCTTTGAATGGCACAAGTTCTGGCAATTAAGAAGCTTGCAATCCATTGCGATTCTTAGCTTATCACAAGCCAAACTACCAGGGAGTATCCAATGATGGCATTATACCTCGAAAAGGTATAAAAGTAGCTTGAGGTGTTTCAGACTTACACCCTCACACAAGTGCCATAGGCAGACAACGCTCACGCAGACACCCTGGCATAGAAGAAAAACTAGTAGTTAAGGTGTTACAAGTTAATACAACCCCAAGACGGCAAGATCCCATCATCGACTACCTAGTCAATAGAACACTCCATGCAGAAAGATTGGAAGCTATGAAGCTCCAAATAAAGGCGGTACACTACTATATGTGGAAAGACATTCTCGTCTGAATATCATTTTCAGGCCCATATCTACGCTGCCTAGCGTCTCCCGATGATTTGAAAGTTTTAAGCTCAATCCACGAAGACGTTTATGGAAACCACTCAGGAGGCCGACCCTTAGCACATAAGGTATTCAACAACTACTAATAATGGCCTACCGTGCATCAAGACGCTAAGGAATTTATTCAAAAGTACTACAACTGCCAACGTTTCAAGCATATACCCACACTATCTACCAAAAAGCTCCACCCTCATACAAGCCCATGGCCATTCATGCCATGGGCAATTGACCTAGTAGGGCCCATGACGTCCGTTACTGGGATCAAGGGCATGATGATTGTGGCTACCAACTATTTCACCAAGTGGATAGAAGCCAAGCCCATGACCACCACTACTTAATTAGACATAGAGCACTTTATATGGAGGAACATCATTTGCCGATTTGGCATCCTACAATTTATCGTCACCAACAGCGGCCCGTAATACGTTGGTAAAGATTTGGCGAAGTTCTTCCAGAAATATGGCATCAAGCAACACAGGTCCACGCCTAAATATCCCAAGGCAACGGACAGGCAGAGACATCCAACAAGATCCTGGACTGCCTCAAGAAACCCTTAACAAACAAATAAGGAAGGTGGCCAGACGAACTTCCCAGAGTCATATGGGCATATCGTACAACCAACCGATGAACAACTGGTGAAACTGCTTTCTCATTGGCATTTGGTTTAGAAGAAATCATCCCTCCCAATGTCATCGTGCTAAGCATCATCACTATACTACCAATTTTGGAGTAGAACAAAAATGGAATGGCCACAAATCTGGATATAACAAATGAGGAACGTGAGAAGGTTATCATCTACATTACAACCTACCAGCAGCAATTTCTCTCCAGCTATAACAAAAGGGCATAGATTTAGCAGTTTCAGCCTACAGGTCTAGTCCTAAGAAAAGCATTCATTGCTGCCCAAAGAGAAGGCTCTAAAAAGATGAATCTTATATGGGAAGGTCTGTACAAGGTCAGCAAAGCAGGCAGAAAGGGTAGCTACACCATCACCACCATGAACGACAAAGAGATCGACAAGTAGTGAAATACACATAACCTCCCACTTCTCCCTGAGCTCCGTTCAAACGAAATAAGGCTCGAATACTCAAGTAACTCGACAAGCACTACCTCACAAGCTGAGTACTATCCAGTTGTCACGCAATTTCTACCTTTCATCTAAGTTCGATATTCTTCCTTTCATTTTTCAATAAAAATGTGTGAAGTTATTCTTCACTTGGCTTGATTATGTATCTACAACAATTGTCTACTCTTTCTCTCATTGGAAATCACACCCAATCAAGGACCTACCGCAGGAATTGCGCCCCTTAGGGACCAACTATGTTCTCCCCTTGGGAGAGGGTAAACTACGCACTCCGAATATCCAAATGTGGGTGAGTCAGGCTACCTTGGTGTAACTAAAGCACAATGGTCTATGACGGCATCCCTAGAAGTAGCCACAATGGTCTTTTTCAAGGCTTAGCTAGATTGAAGGATTTTAGGCCTTTGGCTTGATCAGCAGAAACCCGAGCTGTAGAGATGGAGGAGGCATGCAATGCAGTTCATCCTTTGAACGGCTGCCCACGAAGAAGGATTGCAGATTAAGCATCCTTGATGTGATCAACTGCTGCTGGCAATCGCCGGCTGAGCATCTTGTATGTGACCAACTAGCGATCTTCGTAATACGAAATAATATTCCCTCTACTCATTAGGGGGACATCCCTTTTGAGCATCCGTAATGTGATCAGCTAACATTCACAGATGAGCATCCCTGGTGCAATATATAGGTGATATCTGCAAGGATATAGAATTCTAGCTCCAGCTACACGCATGGGGTTCACGTGGTTGAGCATCCTTGATGTGATTAGCTAGCGTAAGGAGCTAAGCATCTTGTATGTGACCAACTAGTGATCTTTACGTATCCTTGGAAACCTAAAGTCGTTGCCAATTTAACGAGCAGCCTACGATTTCTGGAAGATCCCTAGGAACCTAAAGCTACTACAAATTCACCGAGCAACCTATGATTTCTGAAAGACTACCTACAGTACACCTTTCGAGCAATTAACCGCATAAACCTATACAACCGCACAATCTTGTGAAAGGTTAATAGGTTAATGCGCATATGCATTGCCTAGCGCAGAACAATCCTTTGGGTTCACACTGATTCCTAAAGTGTTATGCTACTTACTACGCAGCCTACGAAATTGGTTACATAAAGGGCAAAACGTTCTTTCGAACCACTGCTCACGAAATTACATAGAACCACGCACTTTTGATGCGAAAGGGAAGTTACAACCACGCACTTTTGATGCGAAAGGGAAGTAAATTTTGTGTCCCAGCAATCTTTAGTATGTTATGATGCAGGCTATCTAGCTCAAATGATCGAAGAAACGACGACCAGCTAAGCAACCAATGGGGGGAAACAACTTGAGATAAAGCTCAGCAGTTCAACGCCTTAGAAGATCTAAGCTAATAACCGAGCAGTCACGCAGATTTGTCTGTTTCTGTAAGTAAGGTGCTTGACTATTGGCTTTCTGGTTAAGGGCTTCACAGAGGTTCTAAGCCTAGATCGCCAGTCACATAGGTTATGTAAGCTCGTCTGCTTATTAAAATGTAGCACGCTTCACTAATGACCTTGTGCTTAAAGATCTAGTGGACCATTGATATGAAACATGCAACTACAAAGGTCATTCGGCAAGCGAAGATTCGTACCTGACAACCCGAAGTTAGCGCCTAAAGTAATAAAGATGGGTTTGACTGCTTTGTTCAAAGCAGCCTTCTCAATTGTTCATTCTATGGCTAAAGCTTGAAACAAGGCAAAGAGACAAAGATGAAGCAAGGCGAAGGAAAATAGTTTATTAATTTCTAGCAAATTGGTAAACTGGCACAAAGGCCAACAAACTTCAAGCAAAGAAAAAAACAAAGCAAGAAAGGAAAAGAAAGTAAATCCTAAAGTTTATCTAAAAAGATTACTCTTCAACAACTTGGATATTTTCAGCAGCCGCTTCGCTTCTAGTAGCATCAACCTCCCGCACTTCATCTACAGCTGCCCTATCTTAAGCAACATTATCCCAAGCCGTCCCTGCTTGGGCGGTACCACCTTCGACCGCACCTACTTGGGCAGCCTGATCCTCAACTACTTCACCAATGGTTCTCTCAAATGAAAACTTAAGCAGATCCTTGGAAGAAATAGCAAAAAACTCGAGGTGCTTATAAGAGAAGGCGAGTCAGACGACAAGCGAAGGAAATTATTTATATAGCCAAGCTTGTAGAAGTCAGCTTGACCTTGGGCAAGGACAATCTCAAGACTTGACTTCTTGCTCTTTAGCTGTTTATTCTCCTCAGTCAAGTCAGTACGAGCATTCTGCAACTTATCTAGTTTCTTCTTCAGGTTCCTTCCGGCAGACAACAATCCTTATAACTCTAGTTCCTTGGACTCAAGTTTACTGACGGCCTTTTTGAGTTGAACAATGTCATTATGCATGGCGAGCAGCTCTACGTCCTTAACATCATAGGCAGACCAAAATTTTGAAATAGCACGTTGAAGGTCTTGCACTAAACGCTTAGACTTCAATCTTCTTCTCTACAACACCATACTTCCTCTGGATTACATCAAGCTAAGCCTTCAAGCCACTGATCTCTTGGCAAGTTGTCTCAAGCTGCTAAGCAATGAAGGCAGAGACATTAGATCCTTTTAAAAAGATTAGGCTTTAGCAGTGCATAGATCTTAGAAAACTCCCTTAAGGCTGGGTTGGTAGGCTGAACACGACTACTTATGTGGGTGAACGCTTCCTTCTCAATAGGATGAGCCAGCCTTGGCACCAATTGGCAGTTGAATCGTCATCTTCGCTCTTTGCCATTGTACGCACCTCCAAAATCAGATCGGACGTAGGCATAGAAGGTTGTCTTGGAATAAACACAGGCACAAGGAGCACGGTAGAACTCATCTGCTGCGTAATCCTATCAGCAACTATTCTTGCAACCCTCGGAGCAGCATGCTTCATAGGCTCATATCTAACAACCTCTTTATACCCCTTGGAAAAAGTCAAGTCAATCACAAGCCTTCTAGAAGACCAAACTGATACTTTGCCAAAACATAAAAAAAGATTTCTGAAAACAACCTTTCACAAAGTATATACATTTTTTTTTTTGTCAAACGATAGATTTTGTTAGATTAGATGTTAGATTAGCTACTAATGAGGTTCAAACCCACGCTGTTATGCAAGCATAACTTCTTTTCATCACTGTGATAAATGGGCACTTGCATATATACTGAAATGACAAAAAGGCATTGGTAATGTTTGTTAAAATGGTACAATAATCAATCAAGAGCACGAGAAAAGAATCGATGGATTTTGAGAGAAAGAAAGAGAGAGAGAAAGAGAAGACGAACCCTCGCGAGCAGCAGAGAAAATCTTCAACTTTTTCTCTATCGCCGACTTTCGAGCAGCCCACTTTTCTCTCTACGAAGAGGATTGACTTGCTAACGTCATTCGTAATATTTAACAAGGATCCCTAAAGCGATGTGTACCTTCTTCATGTTTGGAGAAGTTTTGGGAGTTGAACCAAATTCCGAATCTACATAAACAGATGAGGACAAATCAAGATGCAGCTCAACGAAAGTAAAAAGAAGCTTAGGAAATAAGCAGTCTACTTACCATCAACAACGCATGCAGAATGCGCAGCCCAGGCAAGGAGTCGGATTCTCACTCAATACTGATCTCTAGGGTCTCCCTGGCCTAGTCATGATCCTCTTTGCTTAAGTGATCGAAGAGCCTATAGCGGGTCCTCAGTTGACCAACACCATTGATGTGAGCTATGTCAAAGAAGAACCAAAGCTCACTGGTAATCAGGTCCAAGTCAAAAAACCTGCTCAAGTTGTGGAACCCCACCATTGCACAAACCACATTCGGAAAGCAGTGAGCAGGAGCACACTTCTTGGAGCATATCACTTCTTGGAAGAATTAAGGTATGAGAAAGGTGAACCCCAACAAGATGTAGTAGGGATGAAACATGATAGCTTTCCTAAACCCACACGGTTCACAGCTGCTACCATCTTTGGCCCACTTTATGCGAACCCTAGACATAATTGTGTGCTTAAACATCTCGAGGAAGTCTTTGAACTGCTCATCGAAACTTGCCTTGACATGAGTAGCCCTGAAGTAGCCTAGCTTACTTGCAGATCCACCCTGGCGATATAACGGCGGAATAAATTCATCATTCTTATGGCTTGAGGAAGACATGTTTCAAAATCTTACAATGGCGTAAGGAAAAATTATCAGAAGGCTGCACAAAGAAGAAACAAAAAAATTGCATAAAGCAGCGCGCTAGGCCGCAGCCTAGCTGGCTGCCCCACGGACCCAACACACCAGACACTATCTCTTTACCCAGTATGAGGCATCTCATCTTATGTCTCCTCACGACCTAATGGCCCTCTGGCTCAATTCAAATGGAGGGGGCTGGCACCCCCATGCCTCCCTCTCACCCTCGCCATCTCCATCATTGCACGAGCCCGAGCCTAGCAGCCCAGTCAGCCTAGAGGCCTGAACCTCCTCTCTTTCTCTCTCTTTCAGCCACAATAGCCCGTGCCTAATGGCCCATCTCAAGCAGCCCAGGACTAGCGCCTAAGTTCGTGTGCACCTAGCCCCAGCTAGCCGAGCCGAGCCACACCAACCATCGGTTCCCCACCGAGCCGACTACCCAGTAGCAACCATATGCTGCTTCTCTAACAGAAATCGTGGCATTCTAGCCACTTTTTGCCACATCTACAACCCTTGTCGAGCCAAAAATTCAAGCCCCGAGGCTCTAAAAAATGAAGAAGAATGAGAAAATTAAGTTTTTCTTACCTTAGAGAAGAAGAAAAGAAATTGAACACAATTCTTTGCACGGGCAAGTGAAGAAGATTGCTAGGAGGAACAAATATCCTCTGGCTTTCTCTCTTTCTTGCGGGATTTTAATTTCACTCCAAATTTATTTAACCCCCTGTTTAACGCAGACTTAAATAGGTTTTCGTGGCAATTACATTCCTTTTCCTAGAAGAATTTAAATTTCAAATTAAAGAGGGAATCTACATCAAATTGGGACACAAACTCCATTGCAGCTTTGGATTCCTACACCTCCTGCCCTTTCCTGCGGGCTGCCTAGCAGGTATGGGGCCCTTTATGAAGCCAAAAATAATCCCAAAAATCATGGAGCTAACACGTGGATTATTTTCCAAGAAATACAATATTGCCCCTATTAAATGAGTAGGGTGCAGCCTCATTCACCACGTGCAGCTAAGGTAAAGTAAACAGAGATCAACGACTGCTCAAGGCACCCCTGCCCATAGGAAAAGTCAAAGCTATTTATGATAGAATAATCCCTTATTCTTATCATAAATACATTTCTAATCAGAGAATACCTCCTTCAAGTAAGTTGTCCTAATTCTTTTTACTTAGAATATTTACCTAATTACTCCAAGATATTTATATACACAAATATCTTGGAATATTCCACCCAAAATCCACCCTAGGGTCGGCCACCCCTAAACCCTAGAGGATCGGCCCACTTTCTTCTTTTAACCTATAAATACTCCATTTATCTCCAAAATTCAAGAGGATTTTGCTACCCACAAACTTCTAAACACATTCTTTCTAGAATTCTAACTTTGGCATCAGAGGTTCTTCAGCCAAATGTCCGATCCCCCAATTCATCGTGGGCATGTGACAAGGTTCTAAAAAACCGCTAAGCCCTAGTCGGGCGGTAGGCTGGGGCATAGCGCTTAGGCGGGGACCTAGGTGGACAAAACGGATTTAAGTAAATTATTTTATATCTTTAATATTTTGGTGAATTTGATAATATGAGAAGAAAGTTTAAAGGATTATAAGTTTGTAGTACTTACTTAATATTTTCAAAGGTTATAAATATATAGTGAAGTTAAAAGAAAAGCCAAATCTGTAGTGTAAATTTGTAAAGTCTGGATCCTCGCCAGATCCTCTTTGTGAGGATCCCGGGGATCCGTGAATCGTGTTCATTCATTGTATATCATGTGGTTAAAAATTATTTTAAATATTTTTATTTAAAAATAAACATAAACAGTGCTTGATAAAAACTGATCGCACGATGTACGATGAACGAACATGATTTATGGATCTCCTGGATCCTCACCAAAAGGATCCGGAGAGGATCCTGTTGGAAACTTGTAGTGTGTTGAAAGCATTTTATTAAGTGGAATAATGTGCACATAAAAGGGAGGTGGGGCGCACCATAGGGATATTTAATATATGTCTATGTTAGCTGCATTTCCCAATTCCAATTAATTGGAATCAATTGAAAAAATAATTAAACAAAAAGGTTAAGGGGTCTTGTGTCTTGTCTATCACATGGGTTGGAATGGGAAGAAAGAGAAACTCATTTCTCTTTCTTCTTCCTCTCGTCTTCGTCGATAGAAAGTTGTCTAAAATGCAGAACCAGCTGCTATGCAAAAAAACAAAAAAAAAAAAAATTCTAAAACACTCAGACCACTGCTAGGCCACCTAGTCGCCCACTTAAGCCGCCCAAGCACCACCTCGGTAGTCTTGGCGCCCACCTAATCTCTTTGCTGATTTTTCTTCCGACTATAGGTTACGCCCACCTAATCTCTTTGCTGATTTTTCTTCCGACTATAAGTTAATCACAGCTGTTGGCCACCGTGTAGCGCCTAAGCCGATTTTTAGAACATTGGTGTGTGAGGCTTTTAGCCTTAATCTTCAGTGTTATTATTTTGTAGGTGCATATTCGTCAATCAAAGAAAGGCAGAAATTTGCATCCACACCCTCTTTTTCTTGATATTTTTTTTCTTTCTTTTACATTGTATTCTGCTTTTTTTTTTCTTTGTTTAGCAAACATGTGTGTGTATGCTTTTGTTGCTACTAACAACTAAAGAACCTACGTGGTGAGCAGGCATAGCAATTAATAAGCTAACTACGTCTTTATTGTGAATATGGGCATGCTAACTTGTGACTAAGCTCAATCAAGCAAGTAAAATAGATGTGGTGATAGCGTCGAATGCGTTGCTAACTTATGTATTCGAGCGATCACGGCCGAGGAAGGAACACGTCTCGACCTTATGTTCTAGAACCTGGAGGCAAAATTGGTAGATCACTGCAAAGTTCAATAACTGGTTTGACTTTCACTATGCCGAACACTGAGTAACCTGATAACACCTCACTTCACCAAGAAGCTAATGAGATGACCTCTTTAGGCAAAAGAGCTAGAAACTTTTCACCAGCTGAGACTTGGATAAAAGTAATGTTGTTACTCCAAACTAAAGATGCTCATAAGTCGCTTGATCTTTGACTCTAGTGATGTTAATCCAAGATGTGTTGATGAAGGGTTGGGGTTAGTATTTTTCTCAAGGATAAGAGAAAGATTCGCGTAGAGCGAGGTTTTATGCTGAACGTTGAGTTGAAGGTCCCTTTCTGATGTAGAGCACCTTGCATTTGCTGACCAAGTTTGCCGAAGTAGAGTCTCAATAGGAATATGACTCTTCAGCACACATTTAGATATTCTTGACATTATCTCATCATACCCTTCTCCTGTTGAAACTCCATCTCTAGCAAGCCTTGGCTTTTGGACTTGAACTAGGACTCTGGACTTAGTCATCTTATGTGTTCGATTCACTTATTTTTAGATCAATCACATGTTTTAATTCTTGGAATAATTTGAATCTTATAAAAACCTATCATGATCCTTAGCAATTTCAACTCCAATAGGACTCGACCGAGCCACGCCTAGATCTGATCCTTTAAGAGCCATACCTCAGCTAGGACTCGGAAGAATTATGTCCTTCTAGGCTGAACCATGGCCTGAGAAATCACCATTGGGCCGGGAACCACAATCTCTCAACCTGAGTTATCTATCCTCAGCTCAAACCTAGTAGTTAGGCCCAAACAATTTTTTTTAGTATAAAATTTTCGTTCTTTCAGAAACCTGACGACCAATAATTTATATTGAATTTGATATTAAAGTTCAAATTAAACATTAAAAGCACATCTATTCTTCAATCTCTCACTATCAAAATTGTGAACGACGAAATCAAAATCGTGTTACAAACGGATGAATTTTTGCAAGTTTGGCCATGAATTTACAATGAACTATCTTGTTCAGGCCTCTCTAAAACAGATTTATTTATATTCTTTATTATTAGAGCCATATTCTGATCTAAACTACAAAAAGGTGATTCAAATTTGGGCAAATACGGGTGAAGCACTAACAAGTTCTATCAAGGGAGGATGTTTTTACCCTTGTAACTTCATGCATTCCATGATGTGGCCAGCTTTCGCAGTTTTACCCATTTGTCACCCACTGATCTTCAGAAGTTTTCAGGTCGTCTCCTACTAACTTCTTTACGTTACCTGACTTACCTTCTGCTTAACTTTTGGAAAGAAATAGTTCCTTGCTGGAAGCAATTCCTTAATCCTCCATTTTGACACATGCATACATTTTATAGAATCCTCCATTTTGACATATGCAGACATTTTATAGAATCGAACATTTTATTTGTAACGTGTCAAACTGTGATTGGTATGGCACGATTGGCATGTGATTGAGAGGGAAGTAAGAATGACTATTTCCAAGATTTTCCTTTCGGAGAAATTCCTCTCCTATTTTGTAGAAGACCGTACCTCCATCATCCACACCAGTCACTGGGAGGAGAAAATCCACTGTGTAAAAACAAATCTCATGTATACATCGTCCATAATCTGTATCATATATACATTACTATCTCCATGTTCCAAAGCAAGCTAGAATATCTCATCTGTCGTTCTACGCCATGTACATCAGTGACTAAGCTCCCATTGAAAGAAAGAAAAACATATCATACAAAGAAAAGAATAGGAAATGAGATGGAGTTGGAGACAAAGTGGACGAGACTCCTCGCCTCAGTTCCAGCATCTCCATTTTGACGTTGGCACACAGCTTAGGTAATGGCACCAGCCGCAGTGCTTGTTTAAGTTCTCTCCTTTGAACAGAAACACCAATCCTGTAGTTAATCTGCGTTTAACAAGAAAATGAAAATTAATCATCTCAAATGACGCCTTGTGTATGCAAATGTGTAAACTGAAACTCCTCCAATACAAGGAAGTTGAATTGTATGCAAAATTCAAACAATGATTAGACAATCCGGCAACAAGCGTACCCGGCAATCAGTAAGGCAGAGGCAACCACCACAAGAACATATTGGTAAGCCTTGTGCTTAGATTTGACACGAGTGTTGGCTGGAAGATTCCGAGACTCTATCCATCCAAACTGGGGACGAAGTAGAAAAATAAAGCCAAGGAGAAACCCGGTCAAGAATCCTCCAATGTGGGCGAAGTTGCCAACATGAGGAAGAATTCCAACTGCTAAGTTAATGGCGATAATGACTATGAGCGTTAATAGAGCCGCAGCCTGGACAAGCAAGAGAAGAGAATTTGTCAATGACACAAAACATTCAAATTTTAGCACGAAGCCATGACACAAATACAAGCGTCAAAACCATCAACAGAATACCAACTTCACTTGATAGAAATGAAAAATTGAGGACAAACCTTATTGGTGTATATGCTCCAGTTAGTGATAAGCTCTGATAACATAGCTCCGAGAAGTCCAAACAAAGCGCCAGAAGCTCCAACAGAAATATTATTACTCTGAATGAAAAGGGCAAATAATATGCTTCCACCAAATCCTGACAATAGGTAGATTATCCCCACACGTACTGCCAGATCATTCAAACATATAATTGAGGTCAGAACGAAACAAAAACATCATGAAAAGATGTAAAAAGAAATACATTTGTAAGAAACCAACAAGGCTTAGAATATCTAAACAATTATCATCATAGAAGAGAACATATATATTTGATTTTCTATAATTCACATATTTGACGACGTAGGAAGAGAACTAGCATACCGAATCCAAATTGCTGTTCAAGACGGATGCCAATAAAGATCAAGCTCAGCATGTTTACAAGCAAATGGATGACACCAGCGTGCAACCACATACATGTGAAAAGTCTCCATCCTTGATGCCCATGTACAACCTTGAACCATTCAAGAGCTCCCAATTTTTTCAATCTGCAAAAGCAGGAATTATGACTCAGATAATGCAAATCGAATAGGAAGAAAGAAAAAGTACTTGCCCATCGAGAAACACCAGAAAACCACTTCCATTAAATTATCACAAGCACAAAAGAAACTTATAAATTAAGAAGCAGATAAACTCTCCGGTCCTTTAACTATGACACGACAGGATTAACATTTCCAAACTCTTTACTTCCAATGAGTCAAAATCCAATGTTGGAATCACCCAAAAGGTCATCACCTTTTGACCAGAAAAAGGGGTCATTCTTCCAAGTCCTGAAGGAAATATTGTCCTGACATATCCTTGTTGGATTAATCAGCAACTTTTCGGTTCCAAGCAAACCAAACACAACCAAATAACAAAGAATGAAGAAGTTGAATAGTCCCACCAATGTATGAACCAAATAACTAGGAACATCATAGAATTAGAACCAGTCCCAATTCCCATCAATACGAATTAGAATCAAAATTTAAAAACAACTGCAACAACAAAGAACAAATGAGTATCCACATAGCACGATTTGAACAAATTTAAAAGAAAAAAACTAGGAAATAAAAGAGAAATTTCAGCACCAAGAATTGCTTACTAACATATTGGCAGTCCAGTTTACGAATATATCAACAGATATTTCGATATCAAAGACCTTGAAAAAATAGTAAAATTCTAATAAATCTATACACATCCAACTAAGAAACCGTAAAATTAGCCCAAAAATCCACAGGTGGTATCGTAATCAAATTCCACAAAACCAGAACCCCAAATCAGGTGAAGCAGTAGAATCACAAAACCAACAAATAAAACAAATAAAAATCACGAAATTGAGCGGTGGGTAAAGTCAGAGAGAGCTCACGTCTTAGAAGAGGGACCAAACAGAGGGTTCTCCTTGAGAGGCTGGAACGAAAGCCGACCAAGAAACTTAGCCACGCACTTTCCATCGAAACCAAGATTGTGTTTTGGGCAGTTGTTGATGATCATGGCGACGATGAAGACAACAATATTGGCCACCACAAACATCGGAATCAGCCACGACGTCCATTGGGCTTCGGATGTTCCCACGTAGTACTGGTTGGAGTTATAACTGTAATTGTTGGGTCTGGGTTTTTCTGGTGGTCCTCGTTCCGGATCAGCCATTTCTTCGATTGTTTGATTCTCTCTTTGCCTGTCTCTCTCAAGAAAGTCTGAAACTTTGGGGGTGTAGAGTGAGAAAGGCGTGTGGTTTTGGGGTGGGTTAGGAAGTGTAAATATTTGAGAGGAAGAAGGAATTGGGAAGCAGAGATTTTGACAGTGACTTGGACGAGTGGAACACGTGTTGGTATATTTTTATGAAGGGACAGGAACTGGAAGCAGAAGAGAAGGTTGTGGATTACAGAGACAGATTGTCTGCCCTCTTGTTACCTTGCCTTTCACATTTTTTTTTATTTGTAAGGTCACAGTTAAATCATATCAATATTTTATATTTTTATTACTTTTTATCTTATTATTTTTATTAAAATATAAATATAAAATATTAACATGACATAACTGTGATCGCACAAATAGAAAGAGATGGAAAGATCACGATAACAGAACGTAAACAATCTGCCTATGTGGATTTAACAGCTGAAAGAAACAAGAGTAAGAAGAAGTAGCAGGGTGATGTCGGTAAATATTGTTTGAGTTGTCCGTAAATATTAATATTAATATATTAATAATATAATAAGCAGAAAAGGAGGTATACATGAGAGAGTTTTTAGTGTGATCGGTACACGGGCACGTGTCATTATATAAAAGATAGGATACGTGTGATAAAAAGTTAATAATTTAAAAAATAAAATTTCCCACTACTTATATAAAAACAAATGTACCACTCATGTTTCCGTTACAATAAAAAATTTCTCGGTATACATCGTCATATGATTTTATTAATATTAATATAATTCATGTTTATGATCTTAAAATATGTCCGGATCACATCCACCAAATCCACCTAATTAATGAATCCAGACCCTTGAAATTTGATCCAACGACTACAAATAGGGAGCCTTTAAAAGTTAGAATAACTTTAGTCGTTGGATCAAATTTCAAGGCCCAAATTCATTGATTTGATGGATTTCAAGATCCATTTCCTTAAAATATGACCACTCTAGCACTGCCTCTCTCCTCTCTCTCTTTTGAGTTGTCTGTCCTTTTCGTTTTTTCTTTTTTTTGTTTTTTTTTTTTTTTTTTTTTGTCAAACATGAGAATTTAATTACATTAAAAACTAGTAACCAAGCCCAAAAAGAATCAGGTAAACAACAATATATACTTGGCCTTGGTGGGATCCGACATATTGGTTGTGGGAGGGCAAATGAGAGAGGGAAGTGGATCTGATATAACATTTCTGATCGTAGCTCACCGATTCGAGTGCATGGTAGGGTGGAGATGAAATATCACGGCTATGGAGGAAGGAGGAAGGAAAATTAAAAGATAGAAAGCAGTAAAAGCAGGCAAAAAATGCCGAATAAGGGGCATGAAGCCCAAACCTGAGACAAGCTCAAGAGATAGTTGATACCCGACTCAAAGAAAACTGAGTTAAAACTCAGGGGAGAACTGATAATGAAGTGAAGGTGGGATGTCGGGAGGGGGAAGGGATAGAGGAGATGAGAGGGGAAGAAAAAAGGGGGAGGGCAAATGAGAAAGAAGGGAAGGAGAAGGAAAAGGAATGAGTAGCGAGTTGCCGCCTATTCTGAGCAAGAACAAGGCTTCTGGATTTAGGTTTTGAAGCTCACAGAGAAAGAAGACATTTTTTTGTACAAAACTAGACTATATTGTCTCGTTTGTTTCATTTTAACCCAGCTATGTTGTATAAGAAAAATTAGTTGAACACTTAACTTCCTCTTTCATCACGCAATCAAACCATATTTAACTTAGTAAGAATGATACAATTAAGCTAAATTCATTGAATCTAACAGTTAAGATCTAATATGATCAAATCAAAAGTTCAAATTTAAATCTAACGGCCAAAATAATTATAAAAAAAAAATCTTCCATGTGTTACTTATTATTTCATAATGTTTCACGAGTTTCATGATGTCAGTTTAATGATTTTTCAATATTTATTGAAATTTAAATATTTTTAGGTTAAAATATTCATAAAATTAAAAGGTATACTCTACATAGTTTTTTTTTTTTTTTGTTAAAGAAAGTTACTTTAAGGAAAAAATTATCCTAAATTCATTCTTTAAAATCTCAAGTTAAAATTTTAACCTAGAATGATTGGAGCATAAAAACTATTTATAGGTTAAAATTTTTAGTTTTTAATCCAAAGGTTGGAGATGGTGAGTGCACAGTTAAATTTTGGAGTGTCAATATAGTTCTAAATTTTAGTTTCCAAACATGTGAAACACCACAGGGTAACCTAGTAATTGGGGACGAATTTCAGATCTGTATTTCATGTAACCCGCCTTGTGTTTGATTTCTAATACTGGTGAATCACACGAAGGTAGCCAAGGAGAGGCTGAAATGCTTACGTGAGTTTTCTCAGCCTCTAAAAGGATAGAATGTTATTTTTATTTCTCACATACCTTTTTAATTTTTTACCGTCAAATTAAATGAATTAAAGAAGATCAATAAAAAATTAATATAAAAATACGAAAAGTAAATATGCGCATGAATACTATTATCCTAATTAAATTGATTCCTCAATGTCATGCCCAATAAATATTTTTGTGTATGGAAAACACGTTTGGTGATGTCCAATCCAAAAAGAAGAGTGGAAGGATAATTCCTCCACGTGTTATCACCAAGATCGCAAAATTGTTCGGACAGATGGCAGTGACAAAGCAATTCTGCAATAGAAAGAATCTGTTATGTCCGAAATGGACAAGGTTTCTATCCGGAATTTTTTTTTGTAGATTCGGATGATCAATTAATCGTATATGTTTATTGTACATCGTATGACTAATTTTTCTTAGATATTATTTATATTTAATTTTAAATTAAAATTTTAAAATAATTTCTAATCTCACGATATACGAAGAATGGTCACGATTAATTGATCATTTGGATTCCCAAAAATAGGATACGGATAGGATCCTAACAGACAGAAGGAGTTAAAAGGAAAATTAAACTCATTTGGTCCTGCAAATTATTATTATTTTATCCTGCAAATTAATTTGATTTGAATATCTTTCTTAAAAAGTAATGAAGTGTTGTAGCTTATTTTATCTGCTAAGGGTAAGGGGCTGGTGGCAAGAAGAAGAGAGATTAAGAGGGATGTGTCTGTAGAATTGTAGGGGAATATGTGTTGTTATCCCTTCTACATAGTGCCTTTATTTATAGTAGTGTAGGAGAGAAGAAATTTCTTAATCCCCAAGGAATACAAGTTGTAATAGAAAAATGATAACTATAATCAAATCTAATATAGGATTTACATAATCACATTTAAACTAGGAAATTTTACAACACTCCCCCTTGAGTGTGTAAATACTCAAGGTAGATTTAGCATCATGCAGAAGTTGAGGAAGTCAACTTGTCGGTACTGATTCTAAGGAACAACGCTTATTCTCAATAAGGTAGGAACTTGCATAAGTAAGTGAGTCTCACTAAAAACCCCTTAAGGCTATGGCAAAAATCCGAGTAGGGACAAAATCCATAGTCTAAGGAAAAATGCGTGAGAAATGCAAAAGTCAAAAGAAACGTGTACGGGACGTCATCAGGGATATGACCAACTCAAGATGGGTGTCTCGTTAAAGTCTAGTTAGGTAGCAAAAACCTAGTGGGAAAAATGCTCCTAATCGTAGGGAAAAAGATTACATTAAGATTAAGAAAGTATTCTTCAGGATACTCCCTCTAAGTTTGACACAATTCCAAAGAGAAATAGCAATGTTACAATTCAGAAAGTTTACCAATTCCATGAACAAGCTTCTGAAACGTCGTCTTTGGCAGTGATTTGGTGAAGAGGTTAGCCAAATTGTCTTGTGAACAGATTTGCGTGACTTCAATCTTCTGATGCTTTTCTCACGCCAGTCCAGTGTCTGCGTGTAGGTGCATCACTGTATATTGCCAAAAGATTAACAGCAAAGGAGATGTCAGGTCTAGTGCATTGAGTTAAATACAATAAAGAGCCTATTGCACTTAGATAAGGAACTTCAGACTCCAAAATCTCTTCATCATCCTCATTCGGACGGAAAGGATCTCATTTTGCACCTAGCAATTGAATGACCATAGGCATACTCGAAGGCTTCGTTTTATCCTTATTAAAACGGCACAACACCTTCAGGGTGTAGTTCGATTGATGTACTAGGATTCCATTTGAACGGTGCTCTATCTCGAGACTAAGACAGTATCGAGTCTTTCCTAGATCTTTCATCTCAAATTCCAACTTCAGGTGCGCTGCAGTTCTCACGAGCTCTTTAAGAGTTCCGATAAGGTTCATGTCATCGACATATACTGCAACAATCATAAATCCGGAATATGACTTCTTAATGAACACACAAGGGCATAGTTCATTGTTCACAGATCTTTGACTAGTCAAATACTCACTCATACGATTATACCACATTCTTTTGGATTGTTTCAAACCGTAAAGTGAACGCCTCAGCCAAATTGAGAGCGTGTTCCAAGGTTTGGAAATATTTGAACCAGTTACTACGTCCATCAACTACATACTCAGTTTTTCAGAAACTACCAAACTGATAAGGTAGCGAAATGTAATCATATCCATAATGGGTGAATAACCTTCGTCATAGTCAATCCAGGGACGTTGTAAGAAGCCTTGTGCAACAAGACCAGCTTTGTAACGCACAACTTTGTTCTTCTCATTACGCTTCCGAATGTAAACCCACTTATAGCCAACGAGCTTCACATGTAGATGAGTAGGAGTTACAGGTCCAAACACCTTACGTTTCGCAAGCGAATCAAGTTCAACTTGGATTGCTTATTTCCAGTTTGACCAATCAGTTCTACGTCGACATTCATCAATGAAATGCGATTCAATGTCACCATTCAACATGATCTCAGTAGCTACTGCAGATGCTAATGCATCATCGACGATCATCTCATTTCTACGCCACACATCATCTAAGCTAGCATAATAAACCAAAATCTCACGATTCTGAAGATGAGGATTCGTCTCTTCAATGACGCTTCCATAATCTAGAATTTCCTCATGAGTTGGATTCATCTCTTTGGGACCTTGTGCCATGGATTTCCTCTTCTGGGGGTGTGAATCCTTTTAACCAAGAGGTTTGCCATGTTTTTGTGTAGGGGCAAATGATTAGGTAACCGCTAATGTACGTGGATCACCAAGATTGGCGTCCCAGGCCTCCAAGAAGGAAGTACATCGTACATTTGGTACATATATCTTTGCAGGCGTATTCACAGTTGGAATATGTGATCCTGTCACTCGCACTAAATCGATGAAAGCATATGGCATGCTTTGAGCTATGCTCTAGAGATCTAATATGCGTTGCACTTCAGTTTCAGATTGAGTGGTGCAGGGATCTAAATGAGACAAAGTAGGGGTCGTCCAAGATTCGTCGCGTCGTTCTTCAGGAACATTGACGTTCTTATCTCCCCCTAACAATGGGAAGACTATCTCATAGAAGTGACAATCCACAAAACAAGCGGTAAACAGATCGCCTATCAAAGGTTCTAAGTAATGAATAATCGAAGGAGAATCATATCCGACATAGATTCCCATTCTTCGCTAAGGCCCATTTTTGTACGTAAGGGCGGTGAGATCGGCACATAGACCGCACAACCAAAAACGCGCAGATGTGATATGTCGGGTTCGTATCTGGTAACCAACTGAAGGGCACTAAATGGTTGTGTCGCAATTAACCTTAGGCAAACCAACTTTGATGCGTGCAATATTGTATTGCCCTCAAGCAGTGATCGGGAGCTTAGTACGTACGACCAACGATCGAGCAATCATTTCTAATCGCTTAATGAGAGCCTCTACCAGGCCGTTTTGGGTTTGAACATGGAGTACGGGATGTTCAACTTCAACCCCAACTGACATGCAATAGTCATCAAAAATTTTAGATGTGAATTCTCCAGCATTATCCAATCGAATAGATTTGATCGAATAATCAGGGTGGTGAGCCCTAAGCTTGATAACATGACGCAATAGTTTGGACAATGCAGCTTTCCTTATGGGCAATAAGCACACATGTGACCAAGGTATGGAAGCGTCAACCAAAACCATAAAGTATCTAAATGGTCCACATAGAGAGTGAATCGGTCCACAAATGTCCCCCTGAATCCGTTGTAGAAAAATGGAACGATTTGAACGAATCTTGTCATAAGAATGCTTAATAATAAGCTTTCCCATAGAACATATTTGACATTTGATTCCTTGGATCGAACCTAAACTTCGGGCTAGTGGATGCTCGTGTGATGATTTGAGGATACGGTGCTTCGATAGTCGTCTAGGACATCCCAAACGATCATGCCAAAGTGTAATTTCATTCGCGGTCCCAGTAATAAGGCTAGCCACTGATAGAGATTTTACCACACACGCAAACGGGTCAAAAACTCTTATATTACTTGCAAGAATGACAAGGTTGTTGTAGTATAAAATGGTTCTCGCAAGGTCACTTTCTTGATAGAGATTTTACCACACACGCAAACGAGTTAAAAACTCTTATATTACTTGCAAAAATGACAAGGTTGTTGTAGTATAAAATGGTTCTCGCAAGGTCGTTCTCCGCAGGGATTATTAAATAATTCGAAACAAACCAAATTCCAATTAATTATTGTAAAGCAGAAAATTGAGATGATTGATTTTATAACCTACTTAAATTAAAACGAATTTAATTAATAAAAATAAATTAATCTGCAATATTAAAGATGAAAGGGAAAGAAAACTGTTTTGGAAAAATCAAATTAAGAAAGCACTAGGGTTCCACCATCACCTAGCAATCCTATGTATTTTTACCAATTACTTATGATCTACACATGCCACTTTGAAGGTTAGGTTTTCCTAATTTATATTCTACTTGGAACCTCCAACATAGAACGTATATCTAACATGCAACCTGTCCGGACGTTCGGATCAAATCTGAACATGAGAAACTCATTCTGCTTTATGAAAACCCTTTGAAAACCATGCAACCCTTAAGACGTGGTGTTCATCTTAAGTGGAATTACAATTATTAATCACAAGAAGCCAGCGTCAATTTCAGGGAACCTTTCGACCAAAATTGCATTAAATTACATTTCTAAAGATCCTAAGGGTGATCAAGCATTAAGACAATTAGATAGTTTTAATCACGGTGATCAATAATTCAAAGTATGCATGCAATCAATCACAAGCAATTAAATAAAAATTACATATTCATGCTAAGGCTCAAGGCTTCGCCCTAGCAAAAGGAATTAGTTATGAATATTCATAATTGAAATCATAGAAAATATTATTAAGAATAAAATGAATGACAACACCTTAAAGTAGAAAATCTTCAAGAACCCTAGCCAAGTTCTCTATATCCCCAAAGTTGCATAAAAGAAAGCCTCTCCCAACCTAGAACCGGCCAAAGCCTCTTAATATCTCTCTAAAACCAGCGCACAGACCCTAACAATCAAGTATTTTATTCCCACTAAGAAACTAAATAATAACAAAATAAAATAGAAAATAAAGTCCTAATTAAACTAGGAAAAACTGCACAAAAACTGTTCAGCCACGTTTTAGCCTCAAATCTCCTCCAAATCCGGCCCAAGATAGCTTGTTTTAAAGATAGGAACGTTCTAAACACATCTCCAGAATGCCACGAACCCATACGAGGTCATCTTGGGCTCCAAAAACGCAAGTTAAGCCCAAAACGTCACTATTCTAGCACTGCGCATTGCTCCTTTATTTTATTACCAGAAAATCATCGCTTGGTAGAAAAATCTGATATTTTGATACGATCAAGCTAAGTGACTCATGAACGTCCTCCAATTGGAATTACTCCAAAATTCATTCATTTGGCCATGTTTTTCTCCAGAAGAAGTCGAAAGTCCTATATTAGAAATACAATTCAAAGTATCAAAATTCTTTTAAAATATTAAGCAAAGTATACTAAGAATAGGGTAAAATATATAATATGAAATTAACTCTTCAGCCAAATAGTGGCATTCTATGGGGTGTATGGTCGTAGTATACAGACCACTTGGGATATACTCTATCTTCTCTAGAATATGCTTCTGGCCATATTCGTAAAAGGCTAAGCACATAAATTCAACTCCGTTTTCTACGTAAGTTTTAGCGTGGTAATTGTTATCTCTAATGTCCTGGAAACTCAACAACGTTCTTCCGGAACATGGAGAATAGAGTGCCTTAGCAATGGTCAAGATTGTACCATTGGACAACATTATACGTGTTTTACTGTATCCTTCAATCAAGTTGGATGGGCCAGAGAGGGTTGTCAGAGGTGCATTCTTAAGTGTGATGTTAATGAAATAGATGTGTTCACGCAAAACGGTGTGCGTGGTTGCACTATCTGCCAGACAACTAATTTCCCCACTAGTCATACCTAGAATAAAAAAATTAATTTGAATCGATCACATGCATAAAAGTTCCAAAAAATAAATATCAATTCAAAATAATTTCATTTATCCAAGGATGGTAATTAATTAAAACTTAATATCCAAAACAAATCATCAATAAATAATCCAAACTTAATATCCTCTTTTGGCATTTTGGGCATTGGTTTGTGCTATAATGTGCTTAATGCACAGCAGTTGCCCCAGAAGGTTAAGCTTGATGATTTTTCATCAATAGCAGATTCTGCTTTTCAGCAATAAGTAAGACAGAGATCAAATCCGAGAACTTAGTGAACTTCTGAACTCTATATTAATGTTGATGCAGGACAATATTAGTAGTAGAGAAGGTCGAATAAGTCTTCTCCAAGAGATCCTCTTCGGTCAAAGTTTACAAAACTGGAGAAGTGATCGGATTCGACAAACTTCAGAGTTCTATTCATTCACGGACTTAAAGTCTTGGAAGCGCAAATCCTTGTTTTTCGCCCCTCTAGGATTTTAGTGGCAAAGATAGCCCTAAATAGACTATCTCTCATTCTTGAAGGCTCAAATCGAAGCAGCCGTCGTCACTTTCTCAAACTGAACTCTCGAAACTCAACCCCGACCAGCCACAAGTCCATGGCCACCTTCTCCAGTCTCTCTCCACCACACCACTGTCACCACATATGACCTACTAACCTACCACTAGTCGATCTGCTACTTTTGTCTCCGATTCTTTCTCTGGATCGAGCAAATCTTGAGCCTTAATCGAGGTAATTGTTGATTCTTTCGAATTACTTCCAAAATATAGGGTTTTGCTTCAAATTAGTTTTCAAGTTAAGATTGGTTTCGTTTCTTCAATTTGGGGTTTTTCATTTCTAGGGTTTGTGAAAATTGGGGTTTTTCGTTTCGAATTAGTTTTTGAAGTAATATTTATGTGGCAGTGTGGTATGTGCAAATTTAGAAGAAGAAAAAATATTTTTCTTAACGTGTCATAACGGGTCGGGTCATTTTACCTGTTGGGTAAAATGATCGACCTGTTAAGAATTCGTTAAGATAATAGGTGTGACACAACACAACCCGTTAAGATAACATGTGTTACACGAACATGGCAAACACGACCCATTTGCTAGGCCTAAAGCATATAATGAGTGAACATCCACTGAGTACAAGTCTCTTACATTTTATTAAAAAAATTAAAATGCAAATGAAAGTTATCGATTTTCTGTCTAAGTAAGAGTCGCGACCTAGGTGGGTACCTAAGAGGATTAAGCGGATGCCTAAGCAGATCTAGGCGCACTTGAGGTATTTGGGTGTGGTCAAGTTGGTGGTGTAAGGGACTTGAGGTATTCTGGCGTGGTCAATTTGGTGGTAAAAGGCATTTGAGGAGTAGGCATAAATTTTAGGAAGGGTGTGGTGTGCTTTTGGTGTGGGTTTAATGCGAGAATGTGAAGGAATGGGTACGTACATATACGGATACAGAGAACAATGCATGAGCAAAACTTACGCGTATGCTGATCGTATGATTGTTAGAATAATGTTAGGTAAACTAAATGTGCAAATCAAATAAAGTGCCACCTATAGGAAATAAATACGTTAATCAACACTTAATACAATCATCAACTTTCATATTATTTGGTTTACAAAGTTTGATTTAAAAATCTGATCTTCCTAACGTTATCCATGTAACGTAAGATAAACAACATGAGCTGGCGTTCCGTACTAATGAAATATAAATGTGTAAATTTTGTCTACGTGTTCTTATTTTATTGACATGAAATTAACAATGTATCTGTATCATGTAAATTGTTCTCAATTGTTGGACTTGAAAGAGGTTGAATGAAGTCATTAGAGACATGCGGTTGCTTAGGGGCTACATGCTCTCCTTTTTGTGTGTTTCTCTTTGCCATCTGTGCATGCCATTATTTTGTGTCCTTTGCTTGTTCAGCTTGGCAGGCTAAATGAGAAGGAAAACCAGTTAATTTAAAGTATTTAATTGAGGAGTTAGGAAAAGTCTGCCTACTTTAGTTCCAGGAGGATCCTCGCCGGATCCTTTTTCACTTAGAAATCATTGTAAATTCTTTTATTTAAAATTGAATATAAACAGTACTTGACAAAAAATGACCGCACGATATACGATGACCAAATATGATTGGAGAATCCCCGGGATCCTCACAAAGAGGATCCTGCGAGGATCCTCACTCACTTTGTTTGATGGAATTAGATTATAGTATATATTTTATGGATAAGCTAGAAAAATCATATTTTTAAATTATATTTTGTAAATCACATGATTTGTCAATAAAGTAAGATCCTGTAATTTAAATAATTTAAACAACAAAAACTAACCGTTAACAATTACATTATGAAATTTATAAAATGTGATTTAAAAAGAAGGTCATCATAGCATTACTCAGGCCATCTCCAACCGAAGGCTAACCAGATAGCTTATTTTAGCCTTTTGGTCTTTCAAGATATTAATATTTTAATGAACAACACATGACTATATTTGCCTCCATCTCCAACCGAGGGTCAAAGGCCTAGAGGCTTGTTTTAGCCCTGTCACAAAAAATTATCTCCAACCTAAAGCCAAAGGGCTATAGTATGGAATGTGAAGAATTGAAATAAAATAAGGTAAGATAGTATGGAATGGTGAAAAATATATGAGAAATGGTGTAGGAAAAAAATTAGAAATAAAATAAAAAATAATAATAAAAAATAAAAATAATAATAAAAATAATAAAATAATAAAAAATAAAAAGTGGGCAACAAACCCTAGCTTTTGTTGCTTACATGGAAATGGAAATTTAAGCCTAGGGTTTCTTTCCACCTAAGCTAAAGTTTGTAGGACTTTTTTTGACCTATAAAATTTGACAATTGTCTGTGCACGAGTGAACAACTAGAAAAGTAACTAACAATGCACAGTTACTCAACTGTGTGCTATGTTTTCAGATTTAAATAAAGTGGGGTTTGAAGGTTTAAATTAAAAGATTGAACTTTCCATGTGCAGAACCAAAACTTCTCCCTTTAATCTTTCAACCCCACTTTATCTAAAAAATACTCCATAAGAATGAAAAATCTAAATCCTTGAATTAGAGCACTTATTTCCATGACGATATAACCACTTTATTATCAGTAAAATTTGGTTTTCAGACGTAAAGGAAGGTTTTAATTTGTTTTAATCAAACGCAGCTACGTCGATCATTTGTTCCAATTCAATAATACATTGTCATGTTTAACAAAACAACAGTATTTTCTCTAAGGCCTCGTTAAAAATCTACGACTAGATTGGAATCATAAGTTATTATATTCAAGGTATGTGGCAACAAGAAAATGAAAAAGTTGTGTTCAACTTTGAAGGTAGAAGAATGATTAATTACTAAAGAACTCATCCGTTCCAATTCTCCCCAAAATATTAGGATTAGAAGGATCAGTTTCATTCCTATCTAATCCATTACACACCAATCCTGAAACCAGAGGCAGGAGGATTTTGGATTTAACCACAAAATGCGAAGCCATAATAATTAAGTATTCTCAAGGTTCTAAAAAACGCTAAACGCTAGTCAAGCAGCATGATGTGACCTAGCACCTAGGAGGGCTAAGCGGATTTTGGTAAATTTATATATATCGTATTAACAAATGTCTACTTGTACTTCAAAAAATAAATAATTTCATTGGGATTTATAAATTGTAAAATAGAATAACATAGATTATAAAATACTAGAAGATAATGAAAACATAGGAACAAACATATAATGCGTGTTCACTAAGTATTCAACAAGTATCTTACAATTTAAAAAAAATAAAATAAAATACAAAATGAAAGTCATCTATTACCTGTCTAAGTGAGAATCGTGACATAAGCAGGTGCCGAGGCGGTTTGGGCGCTTAAGTAGGTCCAGGCGCTCTTTTCTAATTTTCAAACATTTAGAGATTAATCGGGACGATGGCCAACCACCTAACTCCTATGTGGGGCCTAGGCGGCACTAGAAGAAGATTTTTAGAACAGTGAGCATTCCACACACATGTAAGACACACACCTCCACCATTCGGAGCAGGAGCTGAAACACCTTGTGTGTCTCTCTCTTTGATCACATAGGCCTAAGAGCAGATTGTGGAATGTTACAAGCTTCTTCCCAAAAACCATCTAAATGCATCAAACTAATTTGCTTCCATCACATATTCTCATATCAAATATAAAAAAATTGGCAGAATAATCAAACTACAGGCAAAGCAGCCGTTTTCTTTACGACCTCAAATCAACAAGCAGTAACAGTTTAAGAGTTGGATTCCCTCAAGCCGGACCAAACCTACACCAGTTTCCAATGTTCTAAGAAACCAAATTCATTTTACTTGTTCAGTAATACTCAGAGGCTTCGCACATAAAAAGTTAAAGAGGATTGAAATATAAACAATAAAACTTTCACTATTGCAATCGAAACCCATCATGAAGATCCAAAATTGTAGTGGCCAAAAATGCCAATATCGATCCATACAAAAATTGCAAACCAGAAAAGACTTGAAGTGTCAGAGCAAAACAAGAAGTAGAGTAAACGGTTAAGATGGGAGGAGGAAGAAAACTCATCGCTTTCCACCACCACCTCCGAGCTTGGTGGCCTTAGGACCAGCAGCCTTGGGCACGTTTCCCTTGGACTGACCCTTTGACTTGGACACCAATTCAGCCTTCTTCGCCTTCTTCTCATCCTTGGTCTTCTTAATCCTCTCCTTAATTTCACTGCAAAATTCACACACACATATAAATGACCAACCAGGGTCCCTGTCGAACAAAACCCAAAACTGAACTTCTCGTCCTAATGAATTGGTTCAATTTTTAACAAATACACATAAATATTAAGGAGCAACAGGGCATGTTGAACAAAACAAATGATTGACCAACTTAAGAGTGTGTCTGGGAATGCTTCAGTGAGGCTAAAAGTGCTTCTAGATGCCAAAAACACCTCTTAACAGTATTTGGGCAGAAATAACGACAAGTGCTATTGAATTCCGAATGCGGTGTTTTTCTAGGCACTGGTATTTTAATTGAAATGTTTGTATGCTTCTTATAAAAGTGCTTCTAACAGAAGTGGTTATGAGCAGAAGTTTGCAGAATCAATTCCAAACGGCCCTATGATCAACTGATTCAATTCACAACGCATAGTTAGCATAAAGTAACAAAACCCTAAACCCAAATTTTCAAAATCTTAATCAGTTGATTCAATTTATAAAAATAAATAAAAAACGCATTTGAATGAACAATCAAAGAGCCTGTTGTATAAAACCCAGAATCCATTTTTATCAACGTAATCAATTGATTCAATTAAACATACCGAAGAGCCGCCTCACGGGCAGCGTCACGAACTTCGGGCTTTTCAGTCCTTCGCTTCTGGATAACTTCCAATGTGGCACCTACAATGGACCTCGAATAGGGCTTCTTGGTCGAACGGCGCTTCTTCTTCACAGATTCAGCAGCAATGTCCTAAACAGAAAATCACATCACAGACAGGTGAGCTTACAACAAAATCCTCATTCACCAATCAAACAAATGAACGATTCAAAACAAACCACAGCGTTTAATGGATGTTAGGGTTCTACCTTCTTGTGTTGCTTCCGGTACATGGCGGTCCAGGTGAGCTTGGAAGGCTTGAGGCGGTTGTGGAAGTACCTCTTGCATTTGGAATTGGCGAAGAGGAAGACCTGGGAATCGGAGCGGATGAATCGGATTCCCTTTCCCGGGTAAATCTTGTCGCCGCTGAAACGGCAGAGTTCCGTCTTCAGAACCATGGCTGCTCCTCCGCTGCTGCTGTGATGCTGAAGTCTGCCGCCGCCGCTGCTCGCTCTCCTCAGCTAAATCTTCGACCCGTCGAAACTCCAGAACCCTAATGCTTCCCAATTTAACTTCAACTGCCAAAGGCGCTCGCGGTTTCCCCCGCCGAATACGATGTCGTTCAACTGTTTGGGCTGTTTTGTAACTTGGGTTGAGCCCAAGCCTTTCGCTTATTTCTCTGGGTCCAACGTTTTTCTTAAGGCCCAGCCCAATTTACTAACATGGATTTTGCCTGTGACTGACACTCAGCCATCAATATTTTGTGAGTCCAACATACGTAGACGGTTCAATCACTCACGCATATGGAGCGTAGAATTGTCATTAGCCAATATCCACTGAATTGATGAGGCGAGTAAAAGAGATGAGTTAAGTTTAGGCTATGTCAAGGGTTCAACAAGCACAGACAATTCAATCACTCATGCACATATAAACAACTGTTCATAGCACACCTTTGCATATGGAGCGTAAAATTGTCATTAGCCAACATCCACGTAATTGGTGAGGCAAGTAAAAGAGATGAGTTAGGTTTACACTACGTCAAGGGTTCCATCTTCTCCATAACCAAAAAATGCACTCAATTGTCCATATCACGCATTTTTCTGAGAAAAATGACTAATATGTAAAACACTTTTATAACTAACACTCATGGGTTGCAGTCGTAAGACCATAAATCTTGCACCTAATCCATTTCTCCGGACAAAAAAAATAATAATCTCTGAATCTAAACCACGGTACAACAAAAATATTCAGCATCGAAAAGTCGAAGGTTTTACTTGCAGTTAATACTAGTTTGGTTTTTTATGTTTCGTTCGCGGTTTCAGGAACTAGGGACAACTTAGCAAGAAGACCACATATCTGGAGGTAAGAGCCAACTCCATCGATCACAGATTCTCTTGTGAGTATGTACCTTCATGTGGTACTTCAACCTCTGAAATTTTGAAAACGTTGGATTGTATGCAGCAGTGAGTGAGCGAGAGAGACCAACGGCTAAGATGTGGTTGGGCCTCTACTTCTCCACCCACGACTTGTTGTAGGTTGACGAAGAAGAAGACGCCATTGGCGTTGCCACTTGACAAAGGCCGCCCGGGAGAGAAAAGGGAAAGATCATCAAACAGCCCTTTTTTGCCTTTCCGCTTCGAGAGGGAAAATAGTCCTTCAGCTGTTTATGTGGACGGGGTTGGAGAATGTCGTGTTTCCGGTTAAGAATAGTCAATTTGGATTTCAAAGGATTTTAATTGACTATTTCTATGTGATAAATTTTAAAAGATTTTAAAAAACTCTAAAATTTCATATGGATTTTAACATATTTATATGGATTTTTATTATAAATTCTGTGAATTTGTTTGAATTCTTTCTTGAATTTTCTAGGATTTTGAAAAATTTGAAAATCACACCCAAAACCGTGGGATTATTTTTAATGAAATCATGTGGTTCTTGGGATTAACCTCTCCAACTTTGTATAATTGAAACCCTAATTTTTTTTATCCATGGCCGCATTGCAGGCCTTGATACCGGAATCCAAACCCACCTTCACCGCGAACCCATGTCCTTGCTCCCCAACCTCAGCATTGCCCAGCCGAGAACGCACACTAAACAAGCAAGCCATGGCCACTTATCCAGATAATAAAAATAAAGAAAATAAAAATGTGATTGTGATCAATCCAATACAATCGGACGCGGGATAGAAGACATGATGCAAATCACAAGTGCAAAGGCAGATAGAGGATATTATGATTAGTTATAATGTCAACAAGTAACAAACTGTAGCTCGATGATCTAGAGGTGGAGTATCGTTCTCTTGCTCGCACAGTGACACTGCTAATGAGATCACATGGATATGCAAATTATTCGGTGCTCTTGGTTTCAAGTTGCCTATCATGCCTAAGATTTTGTCCATTGCTTTCACTTCCAACCAAATATGTGGAGATAAATTATCACTATATGAGAGAGCTCGTTCTTGCCAAACTTCTCATTGTGCAATTTGTCTGTAGTTAGGAATAGGATCAATTGCCATATATTCACATCAAGTCTCTTCCACAATCTAGGTTTCTCTATCTATGTTCCAAGCTTTCAGTTTGAGGGGTGTGTGTGAAGAGACTAATCATATTGGAGAAGTTTCTAATCACATTAATAAATGTATTAAGTTAGGGTTGGTTCGGGTCGGGATCCCGAACCAAAACCCCCAACCTGAATCCCAAACCAAAACATTTTGGGATGAGATTTTGTACCCCAAAACTAAACCGAAAACATGCAATTCCCGAAATTCGGGATTTCAGGTAACTTCGGGATTGGACCTTGAAGCCCAAAATGTTGGGCTTTTTGAACTTTTTGCAATTTTAAGCTCTTTAAACAGTGAGCCCACCTTTTTTAAAAAAAAAAAGAAAAAGAAAAAAAAAGAAGAACCCACCCACCCTCCCAATGACCTGCAGGTCCTGCACCCATCCTAAACTGGAGCACACCCAACCTAAAACCCTCCCAAATACCCACACCCATCCTAGATTCCTAATCCCAAACCCACTGTCCTACTAAACCCATTGTCCTCAAACCATAAACCATATTCGACAAAACAACATCCAATTTGACCCTAAACCCTAAAGAACAAAAACCCACTGAAAAAATTAAAAATCAAAAACCTTACCTGTACTTTGGGCCTCTTGTGTCTCTGTGTGTGTCTTCAAAGGAGTGCCGTTAAACTGGATGGAGAAGCAGCGTTCAAGTGGACATAGTCGATGGAGGAATGGGGTTCAAACTGGACGAAGGAGCGGGGAGGAGCGTCATTCAAATTTTTGGAGAGTGAGGGCGAGACAGACTGAGAGACAGAGAGAGTTTGAGGATTTGTAAAACGACCTAATTACAATTGAGGGTTGGATTTAATTCTTACCCAATCCAATGGTCCAAATAATTTATAATTACAAATTAAAAATAAATAAAAATCATAATAGTTTTTTTAAAAAGGAAAAAAAAAAATATATATATATATATATATATATATATATATTAAATATTCAGTTCGGTTTGGGATTACCAAACCGTTTCAAAGTTGTGCCCGAAGCCCAAACCGAAACTTTTGGGATCAGTTCGGTTTCGGGTACCGAATTTTTCGAGAATATCCATTTGGGCATTTTTTAATCAAATTTCGAGACAGTTGGGGATTTTCGGGAAAAAATTCCACCCCTATATTAAGCGAACAATTAGTTAATAAATCTATCATTGTAAATTTTCGTTTTTTGTCCTTTTAATGGTTGAATTTTCACAATTGTATCTTGACACACCCCGACCCGGAATGTCCACTAGGACTCCGAATCGAGCTGTGTTAGCCAACACCAGGAAGGTGGCGAAGCCATAAAATATAGTGATGTGGAAAATGTGAATAAATTTAAACTTAAAAGTGCCTAAAGACAAGTGCGTTGTGAGCGGGAATGAACCCATTCCACACGAGACGTCAGAGCATAAGTAAAGTACAGTAATGTGGGTAAGGATCATACCCTCAAAGGTAGCCGCCTATACTGAGATTCGCCAAGAATCCTAGTCGATACGAATTTTCAGTAGCTAAAACTTGGGGGGCATAAAAACAGGAAACGTAAGTGGGCAAAAACAAAGCTTTTTGAAACCATTTCTCTTTCCAAAAATAGTAATCCCTCACCATAAAACCCGTATAATTTCCCAGAAAATAATACTACGTACATATAAAGAAGTCAGGCTTGAGAGCAATGAAAATCAAAGTATGTGCCATGTTAAGCATCTCAATAATAAACATGTAAGCCAGGTGTTGTGAATCAATATAAAATGATATGTCTGTTGGAGTCACCTAACGTGACCTGTACGACTGAATCTATAGCTCATAAACCAGTTCCTGCACACGAGTCAGAACCACATAATATGGTCTATACAACAGGCTGGGTGTAAATAAATACGCTCAAGTGCTACGATCACGTGAAGGCTATGCAATAAATGACAAGTCACCTACAAGTCAGAAACACCTAATGTGGTCTGTACGACAGGATGTCACCTGCCTTGGATCCAAGGTGAGCGTGTGGTGTGGGAGGTGAATGATCACGTGAAGGCTAGGCCTTGGCCTCGGGCAGAGCACTAACACCGGGGTGCAGTATAATGAGCTCTAAATGCATCTACGTATAACCATAAACAATGCAACCACTATCATCCTACAGTACTCATCTGAAGCTTACCTGACCTCCACATCGTCATACAATTCTATGCATACACATACTAATGCATATACTAAAATGCAATGCAAGTATG
This sequence comes from Pyrus communis, assembly GCF_041283825.1. Lineage (NCBI taxonomy): Eukaryota > Viridiplantae > Streptophyta > Magnoliopsida > Rosales > Rosaceae > Pyrus > Pyrus communis. The sequence continues at coordinate 11,931,002 of NC_142570.1, read as the reverse complement.
ACATGGCACTTAAAAATATACGCTTATTTAAAACAGTTTTTGGGAAAATGTAAAACATAGATACGTATATATAGAAAACCAAAAGCCCACTCACCTGGAGTCCACGCTACAACTCCCTAGCACAAATATCGAGGCATCACGAACTATCGGTGCCTGCTAGGAATCCAAATGGTCGTCGGAGATGGCCTAAAAGATGACTGTCCGCAAAAAAAACAGGGAAATTCGCCAGAATTTGTGGGCAACCTTGGACAATGGCTATCTCACCTTGATTTGACTGGAAAATGACTCGAAAGTGGCAAAGGTCCCCAAAAACTATTTAGAGTTCAAAATATGGCTGGAAATTATCTGAATCACGCTTAGCAGTCTCGGCCCCAAACCTTGTTCTTCGAACTCGTGTTTCGGGTTTGCTTTCAATGAAACAAAACTTAAAAATGGGTTTATGGCTGTGAAGACATGCAAATAATGGTGGTTTTGATGTTCAACAAGCCGAAATATTTGGTGATGATGGTGGTTTGTTTCATGGGAGAAAGGAAGAGCCGAGAGAGAGAGTTAACAGAGTAGAGAGAAGAGCTACATAAGAAGGAAGAAAAAGAAAGAGAGAGTGTTCCAGAATAGTGGGGGTGGCCCCATGTGGCACTCATCCAACGGTCCGACAAAATACAACATATTCAATTAATTATCAATTTACCAAAATATCCTCAACACTTAAACGTTCGTAGAATCTTCGTTATAACTCCAAATTACATTCTGTTTACGCCCACGCATTCGTAGTGACGAGTACTACGAGAATAAGACAAGAAAATGAGTCTTACATGACACGACATGGCAGTCAACAAGAGTCAACACTTTGCCTTGAAGGGCATTTTTGTAAATTCACATTTAAACATTATAAAAATCAAAATTTTTTAGGAACGGGTCGCTACATATCTTATAAATACTCTATGTAAGTTATTTGTATGTAATGAAAGCATAATCATTTTCTCTAAATTCCTCTATTGTTTTTTTAGGGAGTTTTATCAATGTGAATGGGAGTATTCTGAAGGCCATAATGTACTTTTTTTCCTTAGATTAGGAACATTTTTTGGCAGAGTTTTGAAAACAGTTGTCACCTTTAAGGCATGGAAGCTGTTGGATTGTGTGGGGTTTGGGTTTTCCTTTCAAATCTATGTGTGAAGATGTGGAGTTTTTTGATTTGATGGCAGTACTTCGCTTAGTGTTCGAGGATTATAA